>NW_026969919.1:0-20258 GCF_028390025.1 Pseudophryne corroboree
TTGCAATCCAACCTGAATCAGGCTCTATTACCTATCACAATGCACTGCAGGTAGTACAAAATGGGGTTAATATAGGAGAAAACCCCCCAGAGCTGTGCTCCTTAACTGTTCCTGGTGGCTAGTGGAGCGGCTGCCCAGTAATCAGTGTCCACGCCAGTGCGCACACGGCCCGCCCCCTACAGCCATGCTGGATCACGGTATAGTGTGGGCACAGAAGCCCCTTACCTCCCTTTCATCAGCGGCCTCGTGATCCCGGAGGGCGGTGTGTGTGTGACTGACCTTAGGAAGAAACCGGAGCCTCCGCTGCAGTGACCCAGCAACCAGGGCACGGGAGTATACTGCGCCGCTGGGAGTGATGGAGCTGCAGTAAAGATGTCTATTAGACCTAGCCTGCTGCAGCCCTTGTACATTCTTATAAAAAAAGTTCTTCTTTTCTTGTCAAAATTAATAGCTAAGTATAGGCTGCCTGAGGCAGCCCCCTGTTAAGTGTCCTGCTACTGAAGGCACCAACTACAAACTGAGCTCCCTGTTCATGGAAGCGAGGTTATAGAGCAGGGGGCGCTGAGCATCTTGGGAACAGTCAAAAGCTTTGAGCCTGTTGGTGCCTCAGATCAAGATCCTACTCTACACCACAATGTGAATCCTTGTGGAGTACAGTGTACCCCACAGAAGAAATGAATGTGTCACACCCATTGGCAGCAACATTAGAATAGCTGCTGATGGGCACAATTGAGAAAGGAAGGGGGGAAAACATTTGAATCCAGCACATATATGTAATTTGAATATGTAATTTGTACCTTCCTACTTTAAAATGTAATGGATGAACCTCACCCTGTGAGAACTATCTTCATGATCAAGAGATCTCATATGCAAGATAAGTATGTGTTGGCAGAGGCGCTCACTGGGCAGAGATGCTGATCGCATCTCTGGCATGTGCCGGTGCACTGCGGCACCAGCACACACACACACACACTTCAGACCTGATCTCCTGTTGTGTGAATATGCACAGCAGAGATCAGGTCTGAATTAGGCCCTATATACAGCTGTCAGTAAGGCAGGGATCTGCTGCTGCCAGTGAGGCAGGGATGTGCTGCTGTCAGTGAAGCAGTGATCTGCTGCTGCCAGTGAGGCAGGGATCTGCTGCTGCCAGTGAGGCAGGGATGTGCTGCTATAAGTGAGGCAGGTATGTGCTGCTGTCAATGAGGCAGGGATGTGCTGCTGTCAGTGAAGCAGGGATGTGCTGCTGTCAGCGAGGCAGTGATCTGCTGCCCACTATCTCCCTATCACCCCTGCCTGAGTCACACACTTTCCCTGTCACCCCTGCCCCAGTTACCCACTATCTCCCAGTCACCGCTGCCTCAGTTAACCACTATACCTGCGACCCCTGCCTCAGTCACCCACTATACCAGTCACCCCTGCTTTAGTCACCCACTATCTCTGTCACCCCTGCCTCAGTCAACCACTATCTCCATATCACCCCTACCTCAGTCACCCACTATCCCTGTCACCTCTGCCTCAGTCACCCACTGTCACCCTATCACCCCTGCCTCAGTCACCCACTATCCCTGTCACCCCTGCCTCAGTCTCCTACTGTCCCTGTCACCCCTGCCACAGTCATCCACTATATCCCTATCACCCCTGCCTTAGTCACTGACTATCTCCCAGTCACCCCGGCCTCAGTCACCCACTATCTCCCAGTCATACATGCTTCAGTCACCCACTATCTCCCAGTCATCCCTGCCTCAGTCACCTACTGACACCAGTGCAGACATTTCTGCTGCGGCCTCTCCACTCTCCAGCGTGAACGTACTGACGACTGAGGAAATCCGCTTCCCAGTTGAGGACTCCGGGAATGAACACTGCCGATATTGCTGGCAGATGACGTTCTACCCAACTGAGGATTTTTGATACTTCCAGCTTTGCCATGCAATTTCGAGTGCCGCCTTGATGATTTGTGTACACTACCGTGGTGTCGTTGTCCGATTGTACTTGAACAGGCCTGTTCTGTACTAGAGGCAGGGCCAGTGTCAATGAATTGAACACTGCCCGCAATTCCAGAATGTTTATCGGGAGGAGAGATTCCTCCCTGGTCCACCGATGGTGAAGGGTCGTCATCACGGCCATGACCTTGGTGAATTTCCGAGGTGCCGTGGCCAAACCAGAAGGCAGGACCTGAAATCCAAAAACTAACCAGGCACAACACTGCTTAGCTTCCAACATCAGATGAGATTGGACATATCCAGTGTGATGCGGCTGTAGATGATTTTTGCTGTTTCTAACTTCTACTTCTAACTACTGGTACATCAATGAATAAGTTTCAAAATATAATGCATCAAGAGAACGGTGTTGGTAGTATAAAACTACCTACAGCACCTGGTATTCCCAGGTGGTCTCACATCCAAGAACAAACCAGGCCTAAAATCAGGTGATATTGGGCACATACAGTGTGGTGTGGCTGTAGATGAGCTTGTGGTTTCTGTTAGAGTTCTTCTACTTCTAACTACTCGTACATAAATGAGTAAGCAGCCGATTTATTAAACCTGGTGAAATGATAATTTGCATGGTGATAAAGTACCAGCCAATCAGCTCCTAATTGCCATGTCACAGGCTGGGTTTGAAAAATGACAGTTAGGAGCTGACTGGCTGGTACTTTATCACCTTGCACTTTATCAGTTCACCAGGCTTAATAGATCTGCCCCAATGTTTCAAAATGGAATGCATCAAGAGAACGGTGTTAGTATTGTAAAAATACACACAGCTCCTGGTATTTCCTTTTGGTCTCCCATCCAAGTACTAAAACCAGGACCAACACTGCTCAGCTTCCATGATCAGGAGAGATTGGGCAAATCCAGTGTGCTGTGGCTGTAGATGAGCTGGTGGTTTCTGTTACAGCTCTTCTACTTCTAACTTCTGGTACATAAAAGAATACATGTAAAAATTAAATGTACCAAGAAAATGGTGTTGGTAGTTTAAAAACACCTAAAGAATCTGATACTACCAAGCAGTCTCCCATCCATGTATTAACAAAGTCCAATACTGCTTTGCTTCAAAAATCAAATGAGATTGGGCATATCCAGTGTGGTGTGGCTTTAGATAAGCTTTGTGGTTTCTGTTAGAGCTCTTCTGCTTCTAACTACTGGTACATTAATGAATATGTATAAGGTTGTAGTTTATCCAATATGCCTTTACTACCTTACCTTTCAACCCCCCCTCCCTCCCCTCTTCTCCTTATAGCTTACTTAGTTCTCTCCTCCTCGTGTGTGCGTTATTTGTTTTCTCATACGTCCTAGAGGATGCTGGGGTCACATTAAGAACCATGGGGTATAGACGGGATCCGCAGGAGACATGGGCACTTTAAGACTTTCAAAGGGTGTGAACTGTCTCCTCCCTCTATGCCCCTCCTCCAGACTCCAGTTTTAGTATTGTGCGCAGTGATACTGGATGCACTACAGGGGAGCTCTACTGAGTTTCTCTGAAAAGACTTGTTAGTTTTTTTTATTTTCAGGGAGGCTGCTGGCAACAGTCTCCCTGCTTCGTGGGACTTAGGGGAGAGAAGTATGACCAACTTCTAGTGAGTTCAATGGCTCTGCTTCAGGCTGACAGGACACCATTAGCTCCTGAGGGTGCTGATCGCTGGGTACGCCTAGATGCACACTCCCGCAGCCTGCCGTCACCCCCTTACAGAGCCAGAAGACAGGTGAGTAGCAGAAGAACAGAAGACTTCTTCTTCAGTGACGGCATTCTGAGGTACCGAGCAGCGAGCGGAACGCTGCGCGCCATGCTCACACACAGGCACAGGCACTGCAGGGTGCAGGGCACGGGGGGGGGGCACCCTGGGCAGCATAAATTCCTCACAAAAGGCTGGAAAAAGTGGACATTAGTGCCTGGGCACTGTCCTTACCCCGCTAGCGTAATTAATTATTTCTGAGCGGGACAGATATGCGCCATTACAGCGGCGGGGCTTCTTCCTCACCTCACCAGAACATCTTTAGAGCATTACAAGTCTATCACTATAGAGTTTATTATTTCCCAGACTGTGTACTTTTGGCGCTGGATTGTGAGCTGAAAAATCCTCTGTGTCCCTCTGACAGATTTACTGACGGTCTGTCCCCCATAAGCCGGTGTGTCTGTGGGTACTTGGTATATGTGTGTCAACATGTCGGTGGCTAAATGTTTTTCCCAAGAGGAAACTATATTAGGAATGCAGACATATGATGGTGGCCCTGTTGGCACCACCAATAACTGACTGGGTAAATGTTTCAGTAATATCAGAGTAAGGTTGGATAAATCTGTGTCCCAGACACAGACGTAGAGAATAGATGTGATATTCATGGCTATGTTTCTTTTCCCTCAGGCCCCGCTTGGTCGCAAAAATGTTATTTTGCCCAGTTACTACACACTGATACTGACACGGATACTGATACTTATGTCGACCATAATGTTTCCTGATTAGATCCAATATTGGCAAGGAGCATTCAGTACATGATTGTGGATATTAAGGACATATTAAAATCACTGAAGACCCTGCTGTTCCTGACAAAGGGGTCTATATGTATGTATATATAGATATATAATGAAAGCTGATGTAACGTTCCTCCATCTCTGTTTGAGAAAGTCTGGGCCAGCTCGACAAGATGGTTTCAAATCCCCAAAAGGATTCTGGTTGTTTATTCATTTCCCGCCGCGGACAGAATAAAGTGGGAGTCACCCCCTGTTCTGCACGGGGCCCTGTCACAAATCCAGCGGATCGTATGCAGGAAGCTACATTATTTCTAGTTATGTAACCACGGGTACATTACTTAGACCTGCCATTACATGTGCATGGGTGAGTAGTAGTATTCAAGAATTGGTCGAATACCTTGTCATCCGATATAGATACCCTGGAGAGATGGGATACTCCTTACGTTGTATCATATCAAGGACACTGCAGCATACTTACGTGAGACTGCAAGGGATATAGGACTCTTGAGTTCACGGGCCAATTTCATGGCAGTGTCGGATAGGAGGGCATTGTGGATTCACCAAGAGAATGCTGATGCTGACTCCAAGAAGAAAGGGAGTCTCTTCCCTATGAAGGTGAAGCCTTGTTTGGTGACTGCCTAGTTAATTTGATCTCGGCAGCTCCCGCAGGTAAGTCAACCTTCTTGCCCTATGTTCCCTCCCAACGGATGAAGACGCATCATTATCTGATGCAGTCATTTCGGCCCAATAGATATGCAAGAAGTTAAGATTCCCCTTTCTTTGCAGGTAGAGGAAGGAGAAGAGAGAAGAGGTCTGCATCCTCTTCAAGATCGCAGGAGCAGAGATCATCCTCTGCTTCTGCCAAATCCACTGCATGACGCTGGGGCTCTCTTGCAGGAGCCCGCACCAGTGGGGGCACGTCTAAAACTCTTCAGTCAGTTCTGGATTAATTCGGACATGGACTCGTGTGTTTTACAAATAGTGTCCCAAGGGTACAAACTGGGGTTTCAAGATGTTCCCCCTCACCGATTGTTCAAACATTAAGTTACTGTGCTATTCCTGGGTTATATAGCGCTGGGGTATGTGCTGGCATACTCTCTCTCTGTCTCTCCAAAGGGCCTTGTGGGGGAAATGTCTTCAGTAAAAGTATTCCCTGTGTGTGTGGTGTGTCGGTACGCGTGTGTCGACATGTCTGAGGAAGAAGGCTATATTAGAGAGGAGCGGGAGCAAATGAACGTGGTGTCTCCGCCGACACCTGATTGGATGGATATGTGGAATGTTTTAAATGCTAGTGTAAACTCATTGCACAAAAGATTAGACAAGGCAGAAGCTTTGGGACAGTCAGGGTCTCAACCAATGCCTAATCCTATGTCGCAGGGACTGTCAGGGTCTCATAAGCGCCCACTATCCAGATTGTTGACACAGATACCGACACGGATTCTGACTCCAGTGTCGATTACGATGATGCAAAGTTACAGCCAAAATTGGCAAAATACATTTGATATATGATTATGGCAATAAAAGATGTTTTGCACATCACAGAGGAGCCCCCTATCCCTGACAAGAGGGTACATATGTACAAGGGAAAGAAGCCTGAGGTAACCTTTCCCCCCTCACACGAGCTGAACGAGTTATGTGAAAAAGCTTGGGAATCTCCTGCAGATTTCCAAAAGGATTCCCCTTTCCCATCAACGGATAGGTTACGATGGGAATCCTCCCCTTGGGTGGACAAAGCATTAACACGCTTATCCAAGAAGGTAGCCCTCCCATCCCAGGATACGGCTACCCTCAAAGAGTCTGCTGACCGCAAACAGGAGATTACCCTGAAGTCCATTTATACACATTCAGGTACCTTACTCAGACCGGCAATTGCGTCGGCCTGGGTGTGTAGTGCTGTAGCGGCATGGACGGATACCCTAGATAAGGCTACTATTTTATTGCCCCTGGGGCATATAAGAGATGCTGTCCTATATATGTGTGTATGCAAACTACAGGTGGTGCTGCAGGGCTCACACCCTTTTACTTGTCTTGTAGAGCAACTCTGGAGCTGTTACTGGGTCCAGCTGCTGCAAGAAATCAGCTTGAATGCTTCAGGGGCTTGGGCATGGCCAACATGAGCCCCACACTGATGGGGGTGTATAAAGCGATCTAGGGGTCATCCAAGCGCAACCCCACAAAGGCCGCCATGCCCTGCGTGACCATTTTCTCTTTTCATATGCAGACGAGGGTTGCAGCCAACTATGCCCATTGCTTGGATGACATCACCGTATGCAAATCCGTCTGCTGCAGACCTTTCCCCAGGAATGCTTGTACTAGTTGTTGCATATGGTTTGATGTTTGAGGGTGCTTCAGTATTAGGCAGCCTTCCGCCCTCTCATGTTCATCTGAAAATATGTGGTCTCCCTGCAGTTCCCTTGTGCTTCCTCAGTTGAATCTCCTTAACTTGACGGGTGTGTGCCCGAGCAGCCGCCCTCCACAGCCCTATCCCAGCACATGCTTTTCTTGCGTATGAGATCTCTTGATCATGAAGATAGTTCTCACAGGGTGAGGTTCATCCATTACATTTTAAAGTAGGAAGGTACAAATTACATATTCAAATTACATATATGTGCTGGATTCAAATGTTTTCCCCCCTTCCTTTCTCAATTGTGCCCATCAGCAGCTATTCTAATGTTGCTGCCAATGGGTGTGACACATTAATTTCTTCTGTGGGATACACTGGACTCCACAAGGATTCACATTGGGGTGTAGAGTAGGATCTTGATCTGAGGCACCAACAGGCTCAAAGCTTTTGACTGTTCCCAAGATGCTCAGCGCCCCCTCCTCTATAACCTCGCTTCCATGAACAGGGAGCTCAGTTTGTAGTTGGTGCCTTCAGTAGCAGGCCACTTAAGAGGGGGCTGCCTCAGGCAGCCTATTCTTAGCTATTAATTTTGACAAGAAAAGAAGAACTTTTTTTTATAAGAATCTACAAGGGCTGCAGCAGGCTAGGTCTAATAGACATCTTTACTGCAGCTCCATCACTCCCAGCGGCGCAGTATACTCCCGCGCCCTGGTTGCTGGGTCACTGCAGCGGAGGCTCCGGTTTCTTCCTAAGGTCAGTCACACACACACCGCCCTCCGGGATCACGAGGCCGCTGATGAAAGGGAGGTAAGGGACTTCTGTGCCCACACTATACCGTGATCCAGCGTGGCTGTAGGGGCCGGGCCATGTGCGCACTGGCGTGGACACTGATTACTGGGCAGCCGCTCCACTAGCCACCAGGGACAGTTAAGGAGCACAGCTCTGGGGGGTTTTCTCTTATATTAACCCCATTTTGTACTACCCGCAGTGCATTGTGATAGGTAATAGAGCCTGATTCAGGTTGGATTGCAATCGCAATAAGCAGTCCAACTGCAAAAATTGCTAAGAGCATACGCATGCGCCTGCATTTTCTGCGGCACCCCGCAGTTAATGCAATCGCCTCTGACTGTCAATCGGTGCTGGGGGGGGGGGGGTCAGCAACACTCCATTTCCAAGTCGGAGATGGAGCGGTGCGTGGGCAGGGCTTCAAAATGGGGTCGGCAACGGAGAAACAGGAGGCGTGGTCAGAGCGGTTGCATGACATCACATGCAGCAGCTGCGATCACAAAAATGGTGGCGGCTTCCTGCGCACACATACAGTCTGCACCAACAGGAGGCTAACCCATTTTTTATGATCACGCTGAACTGCACTGCGACTGCAATTTCAGCGTGGTCAAGAAGGGAGGCGGCATGCTGGGTGGCCCCAGCATGCGAACCAAAGGATTGCAAATTCTGTTACTTAGCAGAATTTGCAATCCTTACTGAATTAGGCCCATTGATTACAAAATTTATTTGTAAATATTTGAAGTTTTTCTTCAGGGACTAACACAAAAGATGCTTGGGGCTACTAACACATGGGTAAGCCACGTAAAGCTTCCCATGGGTCAGTGGCATCACAACGGGGTTGCGGCCCACACCCGAGTGTCACCCGCCAAGGGGGGTGACACCAAAGTGCCGGCTCCTCTTCAGTGACAGAATATGGGTGTTTCACTGTGACATTACGTGCAACACCCAGTTTCTGTCACTGTGCAGGAGCCAGCACCACTCACACACTAGTCCCCGGGTGCAGCACTCAACCCCCGGGATACCCGGAGCAACAAAATGGAGATTCAGGCCAACAGGCCACACCCCTACCTATGAGACCATGCCTCCATTTTACCATTGCGCTGCTTATCTGCGTGCACTGCATTACAATCTCCCTCGCTGCCTCTCTGGGTGTCACCAATGATAGTGACACCTTTGCCATGCTTGTAGCAGCTGGTCCTAAGATCTACGCCTCCAGCCCTGAGTGTTTGCCCTTGTGACTTGTTGATCATCATAGCGAAGCAGATTCTTACAGAAAACTGCAGGGGCTTAGATTGAAAAGAAAAACATTGACGAACCCATCATTTCAGCAACAGGGTCTGCCACACGGCTGACTGAAATGACTGGTTGGTTTGGACCCCCACCAAAAAAGAAGCAATCAATCTCTCCTTGCACAAACTGGCTCTACAGAGGCAAGATGTCCACCTCATCATCCTCCGATTCCTCACCCCTTTCACTGTGTACATCGCCCTCCTCACAGATTATTAATTCGTCCCCACTGGAATCCACCATCTCAGATCCCTGTGTACTTTCTGGAGGCAATTGCTGGTGAATGTCTCCACGGAGGAATTGATTATAATTCATTTTGATGATCATCATCTTCTCCACATTTTCTGGAAGTAACCTCGTACGCCGATTGCTGACAAGGTGAGCGGCTGCACTAAACACTCTTTTGGAGTACACACTGGAGGGAGGGCAACTTAGGTAGAATAAAGCCAGTTTGTGCAAGGGCCTCCAAATTGCCTCTTTTTCCTGCCAGTATACATACGTGCCTACCTGGATGCGGTCACTCATATAATCCTCCACCATTCTTTCAAAGGTGACAGAATCATATGCAGTGACAGTAGACGACATGTCAGTAATCGTTGCCAGGTCCTTCAGTCCGGACCAGATGTCAGCACTCACTCCAGACTGCCCTGCATCACCGCCAGCGGGCGGGCTCGGAATTCTTAGCCTTTTCCTCGCACCCCCAGTTGCGGGAGAATGTGAAGGAGGAGCTGTTGACGGGTCACGTTCCGCTTGACTTGACAATTTTCTCACCAGCAGGTCTTTGAACCTCTGCAGACTTGTGTCTGCAGGAAAGAGAGATACAATGTAGGTTTTAAATCTAGGATCGAGCACGGTGGCCAAAATTTATTGCTCTGATTTCAACAGATTGAATCCTGGTTAAGCGAATTAAGGGCTCCATCCACAAGTCCCACATGCCTAGCGTAATCGCTCTGTTTTAGCTCCTCCTTCAATGTCTCCAGCTTCTTCTGCAAAAGCCTGATGAGGGGAATGACCTGACTCAGGCTGGCAGTGTCTGAACTGACTTCACGTGTGGCAAGTTCAAAGGATTGCAGAACCTTGCACAACGTTGAAATCATTCTCCACTGCGCTTGAGTCAGGTGCATTCCCCCTCCTTTGCCTATATCGTGGGTAGATGTATAGGCTTGAATGGCCTTTTGCTGCTCCTCCATCTTCTGAAGCATATAGAGGGTTGAATTCCACCTCGTTACCACCTCTTGCTTCAGAGGATGGCAGGGCAGGTTCAGGAATGTTTGGTGGTGCTCCAGTCTTCGGCACGCGGTGGCTGAATGCAGAAAGTGGCCCGCAATTCTTCGGGCCACCGACAGCATCTCTTGCATGCCCCTGTCGTTTTTTAAATAATTCTGCACCACCAAATTCAATGTATGTGCAAAACATGGGACGTGCTGGAATTTGCCCAGATGTAATGCACGCACAATATTGGTGGCGTTGTCCGATGTCACAAATCCCCAGGAGAGTCAAATTGGGGTAAGCCATTCTGCGATGATGTTCCTCAGTTTCCGTAAGAGGTTGTCAGCTGTGTGCCTCTTATGGAAAGCGGTGATACAAAGCGTAGCCTGCCTAGGAACGAGTTGGCATTTGCGAGATGCTGCTACTGGTGCCGCCGCTGCTGTCCTTGCTGCGGGAGGCAATACATCTACCCAGTGGGCTGTCACAGTCATATAGTCCTGAGTCTGCCCTGCTCCACTTAACCACGGACATGTGGACTAGTGGACATTGGGTACAACTGCATTTTTTAGGACACTGGTGACTCTTTTTCTGAGGTCTGTGTACATTTTCGGTATCGCCTGCCTAGAGAAATGGAACCTAGATGGCATTTGGTACCGGGGACACAGTACCTCAATCAAGTCTCTAGTTGCCACTGAATTAACGATGGATACCGGAACCACGTTTCTCACCACCCAGGCTGACAAGACCTGAGTTATCCGCTTTGCAGCAGGATGACTGCTGTGATATTTCATTTTCCTCGCAAAGGACTGTTGGACAGTCAATTGCCTACTGGAAGTAGTACAAGTGGTCTTCCGACTTCCCCTCTGGGATGACGATCGACTCCCAGCAGCAACAACAGCAGCGCCAGCAGCAGTAGGCGTTACACTCAAGGATGCATCGGAGGAATCCCAGGCAGGAGAGGACTCGTCAGACTTGCCAGTGACATGGCCTGCAGGACTATTGGCTCTCCTGTCTAAGGAGGAAATTGACACTGAGGGAGTTGGTGGTGTGGTTTGCAGGAGCTTGGTTACAAGAGGAAGGGATTTAGTGGTCAGTGGACTGCTTCCGCTGTCATCCAAAGTTTTTGAACTTGTCACTGACTTATGATTAATGCGCTGCAGGTGACGTATAAGGGAGGATGTTCTGAGGTGGTTAACGTCCTTACCCCTACTTATTACAGCTTGACAAAGGCAACACACGGCTTGACACCTGTTGTCCGCATTTGTGTACAGGATGCATACCTTCATGTCCAAATTTATCCATCTCATCAGTCGTACCTCAGATTTGCGGTACAGGACTGTCATTGCCAATTTCAGACGTTGCTGTTTGGTCTCTCCACGGCCCAGAGAATTTTCACCAAGGTAATGGTGGAAATGATGGTTTTCCTGCGCAAGCAAGGTGTCACAATTATCCCGTACTTGAGCGATCTCATAAAAGCGAGATCAAGAGAGCAGTTGCTGAACAGCGTATCACTTTCACTGAAAGTGTTACAGCAACACGGCTGGATTTTCAATATCCCAAAGTCGCAGTTGGTTCCTACGACTCGTCTGTCTTTCTTGGGCATGATTCTGGACACAGACCAGAAGAGGGTTTATCTCCTGATAGAAAAGGCCCAGGAACTCATGACTCTTGTCAGGAACCTATTGAAACCAAAACTTGTGTCAGTGCATCACTGCACTCGAGTCCTGGGAAAGATGGTGGCATCATACAAAGCCACTCCATTCGGCAGGTTCCATGCGAATACTTTCCAATGGGACCTACTGGACAAGTGGTCTGGGTCACATTTACAGATGCATTGGTTGATCACCCTGTCCCCCAGGGTCAGGGTATCACTCCTGTGGTGGCTGCAGAGTGCTCACCTTCTCGAGTGACGCAGATTCGGCATTCAGGACTGGATCCTGGTGACCACAGATGCAAGCCTCCAAGGTTGGGGAGCAGTCACACAGGGAAGAAATTTCCAAGGTCTTTGGTCAAGTCAAGAGACTTGTCTTCACATCAACATCCTGAAACTAGGGGCCATATACAATGCCCTACGTCAAGCGGAGACCTTACTTTGCGACCAACCGGTTCTGATCCAGTCAGACAACGTCACCGCAGTGGCTCATGTAAACCGCCAAGGCGGCACAAGGAGCAGAGTGGCGATGGCACAAGCTACCTTTGCATTTTTCTCCCAAACGAAGGACACTAGAATGAAAATTTTAAAGCCTCCTGTTAGTGCTTCATCTACACGGTATAGCCCTGAATTTTCCAATGCGTAGCTCTTTGCAAAAGAGAGATATTGGCAAGGAAAAGCTGTCTTGTACCTTTGCATTTTTCTCCCAAACGAAGGACACTAGAAAGAAAATTTTAAAGCCTCCTGTTAGGCCATCATCTACACGGCATAGCCCTGAATTTTCCAATGCGTAGCTCTTTGCAAAAGAGAGATATTGGCAAGGAAAAGCTGTCTTGTACCTTTGCATTTTTCTCCCAAACGAAGGACACTAGAAAGAAAATTTTAAAGCCTCCTGTTAGGCCATCATCTACACGGCATAGCCCTGAATTTTCCAATGTGCAGCTCTTTGCAAAAGAGAGATATTGGCAAGGAAAAGCTGTCTTGTACCTTTGCATTTTTCTCCCAAACGAAGGAAACTAGAATGAAAATTTTAAAGCCTCCTGTTAGTGCTTCATCTACACGGTATAGCCCTGAATTTTCCAATGCGTAGCTCTTTGCAAAAGAGAGATATTGGCAAGTAAAAGCTGTCTTTCAACTCTTCCACAACTGAAAAACAGATAGTGTTCCCAAGCCTTCCATCCTGTAATATCTTCAGTCTCTCGTCAATGAAGAAAACAATCCCTCCAGCAGACTCTTCAACCACGATACAAGATCACAGCCAAAAGGGCGAGAAGCAACTACACTTGCGTTTAACCAAAATGGCTAAAACTTAGTGGAGGAAAGTGCAGTGCACCAAAACATAAGCTGACACAATCATGGAGAATGCGCCAGCATATATGCTCTTCTATCTATATTTTGCAAACCTGCTCTTGTCCCCTCCAGCTGCTCCATGTAGATTTGACGCCTGGCAAGGTGCATAACCCACTGACAAGCAGGCACACTCCTGCATGAGTTTTCACTCTCACTAGCAGGATGATACACATTCATTTGCATGTGCTCCACCTCTGACACACCGCCCACCCAACCACCCAGTCACCAGAGCCACCCACAAGCCAACTGGCTCCGTGATTTAATTTGCACAGTGCAGTCATCCAGGCAGCATGTCCTTCTCAATGGAATAATCTCTGGTTCCATGGAATCTTCCGCATTGGAATGCTGCGGAACAAAAAGGATTTAAACATTCAGCTTGCTAGCATTCAATGTACCTGCGGCTTGGCTCTAGCACATGGGTCTTCATCCTGTGGCCCTCCAGCTGCTGTGAAACTACACATCCCAGCATGCCCTGCCACAGTTTTGCTATTAAGGTATGCTAAAACTGAGGCAGGGCATGCTGGTATATGTAGTTCCACAGCAGCTGGAGGGTCGCAGGTTGAAGACCCATATTCTGGCATGCCTGTTCTATGATGCATGTTCCGTGATGTCACAATCAGCTTGGAATGGGGTGTCTAGCATGCATTTGCTGACAGCCACTTGATGGAGACACACATCAGGAGATGCAGCATATCGGAGGTCTTCGATGCCTTTCCAGCAAATGCACACCACCAGCTGCTGGTCTGGACACAAAACAATACCCACAATTGAAGGCTCAAAATGCTCAACTACAGGATTAATGTAAGTAGTGAATTTAGGAATGAATTTAGAAGTAGGAAATTAAGTTAGTTCACAAGTACATTCAAATTCCGATCTAAAGTCTAGGTAGGCCTCACGTCCTGGCAGCCCCCAGCATTTAAAAATGCCTTGATTAGAGGTAGGTAATTAAATGTAGATAAGAAGTAGACACAAAATAACACTCCACAGAGCAATTATCAGGTGTCTTTATCAATTGTTGCATTTAAAAAATCAAGCAATTAGGGAACACAATGTTGCGACAATGTAACCCTATTTGCAAAATAGTACTAAATAAGTTTGTCGATGTAAGACATTTGCAAAGGCGCAAACAAAACACGCTGGAAAATGCAACTGAATCTGTTTTTGGAGGTTAGAATAGATGCAGGATCAAGTAGCTCAATGGGTAGGGTGTTTGATTAGAATTCAACAGGTTATAGATTTGAATCCTGGGTATGATAGTTTGAGGTGTTATTTAATAAAGTATGTTTATATATTAGTCACACATGGCTTACTTGTACAAATGGCATGTCACCAGTTAGTGCTGACTGCTGATATGCCATTTGCACAAACACGCCATGTGTGACTGTATATGCATTTAAGGAGGGCACCCCGGCAATACCACAAACCATTGAGTGTCAAGTATACTAGATATATCTTCATATCTCATGTGCTTTCTCTGAGACCAATCTTGTTATGCCCCTTCCCCACAAGGCATGCGCCTTTTGTCCATATTGCAAAAATGGGGAGGGGAGGGGGGGGGCATATAATTCTCTGTCACAGGGCACCAAAAAGTCTAGTTATGGCTCTGGTATGCATTATGTAATCTGGCAGACCATATCTCCAACACTGGCTGGTTGGAATAGAAATCCGGTTATCTATGTGAGCAAATGACCATCAACGATTTACTCTCAAACACTAGAAAATGGACAAACATGGTCCCCTAAACAAATTGGTTAAATTTTGGGTTTAACCAATTTGTGTAATGACCATTTTTGACCACTTTTCTAGTGTTTGGGAGCAAATGGTTAATTGACATTTGCTACTATACATTACCAGATCAGATTTTCATTCCATCCATCCAGACTGGATAGATAGCCTGACAGATAATTGTGTAGTGTACGCCCAGGATAACTGTCAGTTGTGCTTTCTTTTATGACGGCACATAAATGGGTGGGCAGATCCAGAGCAAGCACTGCCCACTCATGCATAGTTGTCAACTGATGTGAAGTTCCAGGGGGCAATCTCAGTTATAAAGAAAAGTATCTGGAAATTGTCCCTAGTTTAAAAAAAAAATAAAAAAAAATTGATCAACTCCATTTATTTAGTATGATATCCCAGCAGTCAGAACAACATACTTTATTAAATAACACATCTCAAACTACCATACCCAGGATTCAAACCTATAACCTGTTGAATTCTAATCAAACACCCTACCTATTGAGCTATTTGATCCTGCGTAAAAATTGTGAACATTATATGAAGCTATTGGTACTTTGCAAAAAAAAAGTATCAGCATTACAACGCAGCAGATCCATGCAGTTTGCAGCCACACACTACATGTATCTGCTCAGCCACAATGCTGATTATTTCTTCACAAAGTACAAGGTGAGCTCCAAACAGAATTCTCTAGCTTAGAATTATACCTTTCTATGCCAAGCCTAGAAGTCGGGCCCCCCACCATGGGATCCCCCAGAGGGAGGCCTGCACCGTCATGCGGCAGGCTTGTCCGTTTTGGAAGCAGGCTGATGGGCAGCCCAGGCTTGCTTCAGTCTGGGCTTGGCAGGTCTGGAAGCATGAGCTTGCTTTGGGTATGCCTGACCTTTGGTACGCTTTACCTGAGGGATGAAAGGGCCAAGGGAAAGTACTTTTAGCCTTCTGCGTGGTAGGAGTCATACGAGGTAGGCAAGCTGTTTTAGCAGTAGCCAGATCAGCTACAATCTTATTGAGGTCTTCTCCAAAGAGAGTGTCTCCCTTGAAAGGAAGCACCTCCAGGGTTTTCTTGGAATCCATATCCACCGACCAGGATCTCAACCAGCTGTATAAAGTATTACCTTGGAACTGGCTCTCCACTCCCCATTATCTGGTTATCATGGCTTCCTCCGCCAGTGTCCAGACTCGCTTGCTGAAGCTCGGCCACTTCTTCCTAGCAGCAGGCTCCTGGATCACTGGGCAGCAGAGGTGCTTGGGAGCCGGAAGGGGGCGGAGCAATCAGGCAGGCAGTTGCAGTGCTGCCCAGCTATCTGTGGTGTGAGAAGAAGCAGGGGCACCCCACCGCTGGCAGTGCTGCAGCTAGCGGTGGTGGCAGCGGCGAGGCTGCTGGGCTGGGTCTTGAAAAAGGTGGAAAGAAGGGTGTTACGGCATGGAATGTACAAACTGCGAGACCCTGCTGGTAGCGCCTTTGTCTATTTAGTAGGAAGGGCACGTAACAGCCGGGGGGCAATGGAGGAAGCCCCTTTAGGGCTGGAGCCCCTTCAGGGCTGGAGCCCGGCGGCAACTGACTCCGTTGTCTCTGGCAGTTCTGCCCCTGGACTAGAGGAATGGTCAAGAACATGGCAACATTTAATGCCAAAAAATGCAAAATCATACACGTCTCAAAAATGCAAAGGCTAACTATAATATTAAGGGCATTATAATGGCAAGAGGAAAGCTATCTAAGTATTACTATTTCAGGTGAGCAATGTAACAAAGCAATAGGAAAGGCAAGTCAGATGCTTGTTTGCATAGGTTAAAGAACCAGTAGCAGAAAAAAGTAATACAGGTTGAGTATCCCATATGCAAATATTCTGAAATACGGAATATTCCGAAATACGGACTTTTTTGAGTGAGACTGAGATAGTGAAACCTTTGTTTTTTGATGGCTCAGTGTACACAAACTTTGTTTAATACTCAAAGTTATTAAAAATATTGTATTAAATGAACTTCAGACTGTGTGTATAAGGTGTATATGACACATGAATGAATTCTGTGAATGTACACACACTTTGTTTAATGCACAAAGTTATAAAAAATATTGGCTAAAATGACCTTCAGGCTGTGTGTATAAGGTGTATATGAAACATAAATGCATTCTGTGCTTAGATTTAGGTCCCATCACCATAATATCTCGTTATGGTATGCAATTATTCCAAAATACAGAAAAATCCGATATCCAAAATTCCTCTGGTCCCAAGCATTTTGGATAAGGGATACTCAACCTGTAATGCAACTGTATAGGTCCTTGGTACAGCCACATTTAGAATCCTGTGTTC
The DNA here is from genome assembly GCF_028390025.1 of Pseudophryne corroboree. NCBI lineage: Eukaryota > Metazoa > Chordata > Amphibia > Anura > Myobatrachidae > Pseudophryne > Pseudophryne corroboree. Next base: position 17,135 of record NW_026969919.1, read on the forward strand.
AGTTCCAGAAGCCATATCTCCAGAAGGCTGTAAATACATTAGGGCAACTAAAATTGTGCATGGCCTACATCACAAAACTTACCTGGAAATACTAAAAGATTATGTGTATAGTTTGGAGAAGGGAAGAGGGAACATACAGTAATAGAAACATTTAAATATATAGGGAGGAATGTAATAGGGTGTGAGAATCAGAAAGTGAGAGATTTTGTGTTTTTTCCTGTTGTGTTTTTTTTTTTTTATTGTTTGTTTTTTAAAGTGGCAATCCTTTACATGGCAAAACCAGGTTGATATTTGCCATGTAAAGGATTGCCACCGTGGGCATGTGTAGAAGGGGCACTGCTACTGTTGGCATTATGTGTGTAAGCTGCACTGATATGGTGGTTATGTGTATAAAGGGCACTGCGACTGTGGGTATTATTATTATTATTATTATTATTATTACATGCGGTGTAATGACAATAAGATAGTGCTACTGTGTGGCGTATTTTGATTTGGGGTGCTATTGTGTGGCCATGCCCCTTCCTTGTGATACCACACCGTCTTTTTTTAAGGAGCGCACTGTCCCTTTATTAAGTATTGGAGAGAGGGCCCAAATTAATAGTTTGCAGGGAGGCGCCAAACACCCTAGCACTGGCCCTTTGGTAGGGGACAGGATTTGCTTCTGCTTGTGCACATATGTTATGATTGCCAGCCAACAGCACTGGTTTTGCCTATAACACTAACTATAAATATTTTGAATTGGTCCTGGACCACCAATCCAAGGCACCCCTGCAAGTGTCCTGAGGCACCCCAGGGTGCAGTTTGAGAACCACTGGTCTAGTGAGTACCCAGGATAATTATTGTAGCTGGTCTGCGGGTAACAGCTCTCAGATCCACTTCTAGAAAAAATGCAGCAATGTAATTTGAGTGACAAACTGCAGAGATGAACCCTTTCTGTGACTGCTGCACAGGGATCACACAAACTCTATTCATAGGGCTGACTTCACTTAGGGGAGATGTTCTCACCCCGCAAAGAAGTGCGAGTATATACCGCACTTACGGTACCATTGGATTTACAGATATTTTCTTGCAATACACTATGGGGTTCATTCTGAGTTGATTGCTCGCTAGCAGTTTTTAGCAGCCATGCAAACGCATTGTCGCTGCCCACTGGAGAGTGTATATTCACTTTGGAGAAGTGCGAACACTTGAGCAGCAGAGCGCCTGCAAAATCGTTTCAAAATAAGACCAGCACTGTAGTTACACTTCGTGTGCGTTGATTCTAACAACCGAGGGACGGCTTTTGATGTCACACACCCATCCAGCGAATGCCCAGCCACGTCTGCATTTCTTCTGCCACGCCTGCATTTTTCCAAGCACTCCCTGAAAACGGTCAGTTGACACCCAGAAACGCCCTCTTTCTGTCAATCTCCTTGTGGCCTGTTCTGTGATTGGAATAATCGCTAGAACTAGTGCAAAACCACAATGGACTTTGTACCCGTACGATGCGCATGCACATTACGGAGCATGCGCATGCACAGATTAGCCATTTTTTTTCAACTGATTGCTACGCAGCGAACAACGGCAGCAAGCGATCAACTCGGAATGACCCCCTATATACATAGAAACATGGATTTTTACTGCAGGAATTATGGTTAGTTTAGGGGTATCGGTTAGGGTCAACAGAGGTGTAGCTAGGGGTCCAAGCGCCCCTGGCAAAGTAAGGGACTAGCGCCCCCCCTTTCGATAAAGCATTGCAGTCCATTGGCGGTTACCATGTTGGAGCCACAGCAACTGACCCCCTCCCCCACACGCAGCCCTACATCATCGGCTGGGATTCACTGTTGGTGTGAAGCCACTGGGAACATTCTGGTAGCATTAGCAGCAGTCTGTGTCATAGATAGGGAAGGCAGAAGGTTAACTAGCTAAAAGCAGTCTGTTGGCAGCAGAGGCTGGGCGGGGGGCTGAGAATGAGCCAACGCTGATCAGTGTCCAGTCTGCTCAGACAAAAATATTTTGTGATCAGGGCTGGTTCTAGACCAAAGGAGCCAATGGCAAAAATTTCCTTTGGCACCCCCCCCCCCCCCACACACACACACATACACACACACACACACACACACACAAAAAAGAACATATCCCAGTTTAACATAATGCTATGTGGTGCAAGGTGTGGAGCTGGTCACTTGTATCAGACCTCTGACATTTGCCTTTTCGCCCATATTGCATACTTTTTCTTGCAGGTTGTGTCTTAATTCAAGAAGTGTTCTAAGTACTTCAGCTTAGTATCTTTACTGACCCCTCTTTACCCCACACTACATAACTGACCCCTCTATACCCTACACTACATCACTGACCTTTCTATAACCATCACTGCATTACTGACCACTCTATACAGTACACTGACCTCTATATACCTGCTAGTACATCCCTGATGCCTATATTCCCTAAGCTAAATCCCTGACGCCTCTATTCCCTACGCTACATTCCTGATGCCTCTATAACCTACGCTACATCCCTGACGCCTCTATACCCTACGCTACATCCCTGACGCCTCTATACAGTACAATGCATTACTGATCCCTCTAGACCATACATCCTCATTACATCAGAGAGATAGTGAAACACTGGAAAAAATAAGGATAAAGTGGACTACAGAAACTGATGCTCTAAACAAAGGAGAGAGAGAGAAAAGCACAAGGGAAAGTGGGCAATCGGAACACCATAGAGAGAGGAGAGATAGAAATGCCTGAAAAAGTAAAGGGGGTTGGGTATGGCATCCGGCGCTCGGGATTCCAGCAGTCACATGATACCTAATCCTAATCCTAACCCTCTGGGGGGGGTGGCGGATAGGGCTAACCCTCAGGGGGTGGCAGCTAGGACTAACCCCCCCCCTCCTAGTGCCTTCCCTAACACCCCCTCCCCCGGTCCTAACCCTCCCTCCAATACTCGCCTTCGGGATGTTGGCTGTCTGTGTGCCGGCACCAGTCTCCCAAGTGGTGTCAGGATTCCAACATCGGTCAAATGACCGCCGGTATACCGTCTGCCGGGATGGTAAATGTATCCTGAGGACAGGTAGTGAGTGTGGAGGGATAGGTGGTTCAGTAAAATGTAACAGCTCAAACTGCGATCATTCACTGATAAA
>NW_026969920.1:0-20194 GCF_028390025.1 Pseudophryne corroboree
TAACAGAATTTGCAATCCTTTGGTTCGCATGCTGGGGCCACCCATCACAGGGCATGGCCACCCAGCATGCCGCCTCCCTTCTTTACCACGCTGAAATTGCAGTCTCAGTGCAGTTCAGCGTGATCATAAAAAATGAGTTAGCCTCCTGTTGGTGCAGACTGTACGTGTGCGCAGGAAGCCGCCACCATTTTTGTGATCGCAACGGCTGCATGTGATGTCATGCAGCCGCTCTGACCACGCCTCCTGTTTCTCCATTGAAGCCCTGCCCCCGCACCGCTCCATCTCCGACTTTGAAATGGAGTGTTGCTGACCCCCCCCCCCCCGCACCGATTGACAGTCACAGAAAATGCAGGCGCATGCGTATGCTCTTAGCAATTTTTGCAGTTGGATTGCTTATTGTGATTGCAATCCAACCTGAATCAGGCTCTATTACCTATCACAATGCACTGCAGGTAGTACAAAATGGGGTTAATATAGGAGAAAACCCCCCAGAGCTGTGCTCCTTAACTGTCCCTGGTGGCTAGTGGAGCGGCTGCCCAGTAATCAGTGTCCACGCCAGTGCGCACACGGCCCGCCCCCTACAGCCATGCTGGATCACGGTATAGTGTGGGCACAGAAGCCCCTTACCTCCCTTTCATCAGCGGCCTCGTGATCCCGGAGGGCGGTGTGTGTGTGACTGACCTTAGGAAGAAACCGGAGCCTCCGCTGCAGTGACCCAGCAACCAGGGCACGGGAGTATACTGCGCCGCTGGGAGTGATGGAGCTGCAGTAAAGATGTCTATTAGACCTAGCCTGCTGCAGCCCTTGTACATTCTTATAGGTGATATTTAAATAGACAAGTCAAAATTTCAAACCCCCTCTTATGGTGTAGGGTACATGGCCTTCTCTGAAGTAATCAGAGTTAGATTTGATTCAGTTATTTTATAAAAAAACAGCTAGGAAGCACAATTTAGCAGTGGGTTGCAGAGAAAAAAAATATGCTGGCAGAAAAATCCAATCGAGTGATTAAACAGCTCTTCATTTTCTGGCTTTATTTTTATGCTAACAAATTTGTTCTCTGAAAAGTGTCCACAAAGCCAAGTCTCTGATTAACACCTTTGTAAGGATGGTTTTTCACCTATTACTAAATTAAACTTGCTTCATTGGAAAGGCAGCAAGATGCATCCTCATTTCAATGTCTACTGAAATAATACAAGTTGACACCAGGAAACATTAACGCCACTGCTTCCTTGCTGCTTTCTCATGTGGAAGTCTGTTTAATGTGAAAACAAGGTGATATCTAATTAGCACACAGGTAAGGAATTAAGAAAATCTTTATTTAAGGGTGAAGATGTTTCTCACAAATTTGTTGACCCAATGCATCATTGAAATTCAAGCTGGAAAGATGATTTTAATATATCACTTGTACATTTTGTATTGCTCTTCTGATGACAATGTAGTTTGTTTTTGTCAATTACCATTTTAATAATAGGGTAAAGAAAATGAAGTGGATTTTTGAAAGAAAACAATACTGTCAATATACTATTAAAACAAATTAAAATGGTAAAAGTTATTGTACTTTAAGTAAAAATAAAAGAGCCAAAATATCAATCCCAGTTTTGGATTACTTTAATTAACAAAAAAAAAATGCATATAGCAGAAGATAGTTTCAATCTGCCTACCTCTGGGTTATGGGCCCAGCATGCTTCCATTGCTGTACTCTGCTGCACATGTAAGTGCAAGAGATCCTGAAGCACTCACTCATCATGGGAAAGTACCAATGTGTTTCTTCGTTGGTTGATGGAAGAAACATCTTACAAAAACTCTCCAGATTATTGACTTTTTAAAGTTTTTCTAGGAAACGTTTTAGATGAATGCTTATTAGCCTTTGTCAGTATGTACTTTTGCAAAGTGTCTCTGTGGCGCAATCAGTTAGTATGTACGGCTATTAACCAAAAGGTTGGTGGTTCAATCCCACCCAGGGACGTAATTGACCTTGTTATCAGATTTTGGTGATCTTTAAGTAGACAAGTCAAAATTTCAAACCCCCTGTTATGGTGTAGGGTACCTGGCCTTCTCTGATGTAATCAGAGTTAGATTTGATTCAGTGATTTTATAAAAACAGCTAGGAAGCACAATTTAGCAGTGGTTTGCAGAGAAAAAAAATATGCTGGCAGAAAAATCCAATTGAGTGATTAAACAGCTCTTTATTTTCTGGCTTTATTTTTATGCTAACAAATTTGTTCTCTGAAAAGTGTCCACAAAGCCAAGTCTCTGATTAACACCTTTGTAAGGATGGTTTTTCACCTATTACTAAATTAAACTTGCTTCATTGGAAAGGCAGCAAGATGCATCCTCATTTCAATGTCTACTGAAATAATACAGGTTGACACCAGGAAACATTAACGCCACTGCATCCTTGCTGCTTTCTCATGTGGAAGTCTGTTTAATGTGAAAACAAGGTGATATCTAATTAGCACACAGGTAAGGAATTAAGAAAATCTTTATTTAAGGGTGAAGATGTTTCTCACAAAATCGTTGCCCCGATGCATCATTGAAATTCAAGCTGGAAAGATGATTTTAATATATCACTTGTACATTTTGTATTGCTCTTCTGGTGACAATGTAGTTTGTTTTTGTCAATTACCATTTTAATAATAGGGTAAAGAAAATTAAGTGGATTTTTGAAAGAAAACAATACTGTCAATATACTATTAAAACAAATTAAAATGGTAAAAGTTATTGTACTTTAAGTAAAAATAAAAGAGCCAAAATATCAATCCCAGTTTTGGATTACTTTAATTAACAAACAAAAAAATGCATATAGCAGAGGATAGTTTCAATCTGCCTACCTCTGGGTTATGGGCCCAGCATGCTTCCATTGCTGTACTCTGCTGCACATGTAAGTGCAAGAGATCCTGAAGCACTCACTCATCATGGGAAAGTACCAATGTGTTTCTTCGTTGGTTGATAGAAGAAACATCTTACAAAAACTCTCCAGATTATTGACTTTTTTAAGTTTTTCTAGGAAACGTTTTAGATGAATGCTTATTAGCATTTGTCAGTATGTACTTTTGCAAAGTGTCTCTGTGGCGCAATCAGTTAGTGTGTACGGCAATTAACCAAAAGGTTGGTGGTTCAATCCCACCCAGGGACGTAATTGACCTTGTTATCAGATTTTGGTGATCTTTAAGTAGACAAGTCAAATTTCATACCCCCTGTTATGGTGTAGGGTACCTGGCCTTCTCTGATGTAATCAGAGTTAGATTTGATTCAGTGATTTTATAAAAACATCTAGGAAGCACAATTTAGCAGTGGGTTGCAGAGAAAAAGAAATATGCTGGCAAAAAAATCAAATTGCGTGATTAAACAGCTCTTCATTTTCTGGCTTTATTTTTATGCTAACAAATTTGTTCTCTGAAAAGTGTCCACAAAGCCAAGTCTCTGATTAACACCTTTGTAGGGATGGTTTTTCACCTATTACTAAATTAAACTTGCTTCATTGGAAAGGCAGCAAGATGTATCCTCATTTCAATGTCTACTGAAATAATACAGGTTGACACCAGGAAACATTAACGCCACTGCATCCTTGCTGCTTTCTCATGTGGAAGTCTGTTTAATGTTAAAACAAGGTGATATCTAATTAGCACACAGATAAGGAATTAAGAAAATCTTTATTTAAGGGTGAAGACGTTTCTCACAAAATTGTTGACCCAATGCATCATTGAAATTCAAGCTGGAAAGATGATTTTAATATATCACTTGTACATTTTGTATTGCTCTTCTGGTGACAATGTAGTTTGTTTTTGTCAATTACCATTTTAATAATAGGGTAAAGAAAATGAAGTGGATTTTTGAAAGAAAACAATACTGTCAATATACTATTAAAACAAATTAAAATGGTAAAAGTTATTGTACTTTAAGTAAAAATAAAAGAGACAAAATATCAATCCCAGTTTTGGATTACTTTAATTAACAAAAAAAAATGCATATAGCAGAGGATAGTTTCAATCTGCCTACCTCTGGGTTATGGGCCCAGCATGCTTCCATTGCAGTACTCTGCTGCACATGTAAGTGCAAGAGATCCTGAAGCACTCACTCATCATGGGAAAGTACCAATGTGTTTCTTCGTTGGTTGATGGAAGAAACATCTTACTAAAACTCTCCAGATTATTGACTTTTTAAAGTTTTTCTAGGAAACGTTTTAGATGAATGCTTATTAGCCTTTGTCAGTATGGACTTTTGCAAAGTGTCTCTGTGGCGCAATCAGTTAGTATGTACGGCTATTAACCATAAGGTTGGTGGTTCAATCCCACCCAGGGACCTAATTGACCTTGTTATCAGATTTTGGTGATCTTTAAGTAGACAAGTCAAAATTTCAAACCCCCTGTTATGGTGTAGGGTACCTGGCCTTCTCTGATGTAATCAGAGTTAGATTTGATTCAGTGATTTTATAAAAACAGCTAGAAAGCACAATTTAGCAGTGGGTTGCAGAGAAAAAAAATATGCTGGCAGAAAAATCCAATTGAGTGATTAAACAGCTCTTCATTTTCTGGCTTTATTTTTATGCTAACAAATTTGTTCTCTGAAAAGTGTCCACAAAGCCAAGTCTCTGATTAACACCTTTGTAAGGATGGTTTTTCACCTATTACTAAATTAAACTTGCTTCATTGGAAAGGCAGCAAGATGCATCCTCATTTCAATGGTAAGTCAAGCTTCTTGCCCTATGTTCCCTGTCAACGGATGAAGACGCATCATTATCTACCGCAGTCATTTTTGCCCAATAGATATGCAAGAAGTTTAGATTCCCCTTTCTTTGCAGGTAAAGGAAGGAAAAGGAAGAGGTCTGTAGCCTCTTCAAGATCGCAGGACCAGAGATTGTCCTCTGCTTCTGCCAAATCCACTGCATGACACTGGGGCTTTCTTGCAGGAGCCCACACCAGTGGGGGCACGTCTAAAACTCTTCAGTCAGTTCTGGATTCATTCGGACCTGGACTCGTGGGTTTTACAAATAGTGTCCCAAGGGTACAAACTGGGGTTTCAAGACGTTCCCCCTCACCGATTGTTCAAATTGGCCTTAGTCAGCAGGGAGAAGGTTTTTATTCAAGCCTCTTCGTGGTCCCGAAGCCGGACTGCTCAGTCAGACCAATCTTAAATCTGAAATCCCTCAATTTCTTCCTAAAGAAATTCAATTTCAAGATGGAATTTCTCAGGGCAGTGATCTCCAGTCCGGAGGACGGAGATTTCATGGTTTTGGTAGACATAAAGGATGCCTACTTACATGTTCCCATTTAGCCACTGCCTCAAGCTACCTAAGGTTTGCAATTCAGGATTGTCATTACCAATTTCAGACATTGCCGTTTGGTCTGTCCACGGCTCCGAGGATTTTCACCAGGGTGATGGCGGAAATTATGGTTCTCCTTCGCAAGCAAGGAGTCACAATTATCCCGTACTTGGATGATCTCCTGATAAAGGCGAGATCCAGGGACCAGTTGGTGCAAAACATTGCACTCTCCCTGACAGTTCTTCAACAACATGGTTGGCTCCTAAACTTGCCAAAATCGCAGTTGGTCCCAATGACGCGGTTGTTGTTTTTGGGAGTCATACTGTTAGGCGCCGGGGTCCGCTTGATGGTCTGCGCGGCCCGGCGCCTAGCAACTAGAGACGCCGTGCACGTACAGCCGCCGGCTCCCTAGCAACGCTAGACGCCGGGCGCGCTGAGCCGCACGGACCCTAGCAACGGGGACGCCACTGGCGGACCGCGTTCCCCGTTGCTAGGCTTTAGGAAATTAAGATATTCACCTGCTCTCTGGCCGTGCAGCAAGGCAGCTGCACGGCATTTATTCTAATCAGCCTTTAGCAGCTGATTGGAGGACTCCTTGTTAAATACACTCCCAGGGCTTCTCACAGACGCCGGTAATAGCTTCCTGCATGCTGCCTTTGTTTGCTGAGAGTCTGTTTCCAGTCCTGCTGTATCCGGTCATTCCAGTCCGCAGAAGTCCGGTATTCGGGAGTTATCATCTCATCCCAAGAGGTCGTTTGGTTCCCTGGAGTCCTGACTGATCACCGTTTTATATCCAGTGGTGTTCGTGAGTTGCGGCTCTGCCGTGTGTTGCGGCTCAGCCGCTTTACCTTTTATATTTTGTGTTTGGAGCATTTGCGGAGGGTTCCGCTTCCACAAGTCCTCTCTGGTACTTGGCGGTGCCGGGTAGGAGAATTGGACAAGTGGATATTTTGGTTGTCCTTTTTCCTGGCGGTTTCTCCGCACATATTATAGTTTTGAGTTTGCTTAGCCCCTGGCCTGGTTGTTTAGTTAGAGGGCCTCTTGTTATCACCCTGTCTCAGGTTTCCCTTTGTCTCTCATTAAGACCGGGGGGCATCGAAGTTGGGCAGACATAATCCGCCCTTCAAACGCGGCTGCCAAGGGCTCAAGAAACCATAGTCTCGCAGGGGATTTCTGACAACACGGGTGAGACAACAGAGTTAGGGCGCCGGGGGCTATTTTCCTGTCCTGCTCCCTTCCCCAGCATTCCGTTCCAGTGCTCCAGTCCTTGCCATAAGATCTTCTCTGACCAGAGTGCTGGAATCATAACATTATTACCGGCCATACCAAAACTTAAAATTAAACGGGGTTTAATTTTTTCTCATTCAGTTTTGTGAGAGTTTATCTGCCTCATGAATCCAACAGGTTTAGGGCCAAATCCTGGTCAGCTCTTAGTCAGCCAGATTCAAGAACTTACTCAGATGGTTCAGGATCTTTCTCTTCGGGTGAAGTCGCAGGAAGATCTTTTGCGAGCTTCCCCAAGGGTAGTCCCTGAACCAAAGATGCATTTGCCTGACCGTTTTTCTGGTGATAGAAAAGAGTTTTTTTAATTTTAAAGAATCCTGTAAACTTTATTTTCGTTTAAGACCGACTTCCTCGGGTACTGAATCTCAGCGGGTCGGGTTTATTATTTCTTTGCTCCAGGGGGATCCTCAGACCTGGGCATTTGGTTTAAGAGCAGAGGATCCGGCATTGTTGTCAATTGACGCTTTTTTTGAGTCTTTAGGGCTCTTGTATGATGACCCTGATAGAGAGGCGTCCGCTGAAAGTCAGTTGCGCGCTCTCAGACAGGGTAGAAATCCTGCAGAGGTTTATTGTACGGAGTTTCGCCGTTGGTCGAACGACTGTGGCTGGAATGACCCAGCCCTGCGCAGTCAGTTTCGCCTCGGCTTATCAGAGTCTATAAAAGACAGTCTCCTTCAGTACCCCGCTCCTGAGACTCTCGATAAACTCATGGAGCTTTCTATTAAGATTGATCGTCGTCTCAGAGAGCGGAGGGCTGAAAAAGGAGCACCTGTAAGGTCAAGTCCGTGTGTATATTCCATTCCTGAAGACGTAGAGGAGACCATGCAGATGGGTCTCTCCCGGCTGTCTCCTGAAGAAAGAGCCAGAAGGCAAAATTCTGGTCTTTGTCTGTACTGTGGGGGTAAGGGACATTTTGCTCGTAATTGTCCGAACAAGTCGGGAAACGCTTTGACCAGGTGAATTGTGAGGGGGTTCACCTAGGTCTGCAGCTTATCTCCTCGAATAACTCCCTTTTAGTCCCAGTTAAAGTTTCCTTTGGCAGCCTCAGTTCTTTGGTGTCGGCTTTTGTTGACAGTGGAGCTGCAGGAAACTTTATGGATTTAACTTGGGCTAAGGCCTTAGGCATTCCTCAGTTACCTTTGGGTAGGTGTGTCACCATGCATGGCTTAGATGGGAGTCCGCTGTCTAATGGGATTATTTCTCTCCGTACACCCCCTGTACTACTTACAGTAGGAGCTCTACATTCCGAGAAAATCGAGTTCTTTCTTACACATTGCCCAGCAGTTCCAGTTGTTCTGGGTCACCCTTGGCTGGCCTTTCATAATCCCACCATTGATTGGCGGTCGGGGGAGATTTCACATTGGGGTACTTTTTGTGATAAGGAATGTATCACGTTTCCAGTCAGAGTAGCAGCTATCATTCCAGAACTCATTCCGGTGGAATACCAGGAGTTTGCTGATGTTTTCTCCAAAGGCAATGCGGACATTCTGCCTCCCCATCGGCCTTATGATTGTGCTATTGAGTTAATTTCTGGTGCCGCATTGCCAAAGGGAAGATTATATGCATTATCCGGGCCAGAAACTGCGGCTATGAATGATTATGTAAAGGAGAGCCTTGAGAAAGGATTTATTAGACCATCAAAATCTCCTTTAAGTGCAGGCTTCTTCTTTGTGGAGAAAAAGGATGGCTCGCTTAGACCTTGCATTGATTTTAGAGCCCTGAATAAGATCTCAGTTAAAAACACCTATCCTTTGCCGTTGATTTCTGTACTCTTTGATCAGTTACGTTCTGCTGTGATTTTTTCTAAAATTGACCTTAGAGGAGCGTACAACCTCATCCGAATTAAATCTGGAGATGAGTGGAAAACGGCCTTCAGTACTCAGTCGGGTCACTACGAATACCTGGTGATGCCGTTCGGCCTGTCCAATGCTCCGGCAGTTTTTCAAGACCTTATTAACGATGTGCTCCGTGACTTCCTAGGGAAATTCGTGGTCGTTTACTTAGACGACATCCTGATTTTTTCTAAATCAATGGAACAACATGTTACCCAGGTGCGTCTGGTTCTTCAAAAGTTATGTGAGAATCATTTATATGCCAAGCTGGAGAAGTGTGAGTTTCATGTCACGGAAGTATCTTTTTTAGGGTACATAATTTCCCCTCAGGGATTTTCCATGGAACCAAAGAAACTCCAGGCCATCCTTAGTTGGGCGCAACCCACCAATTTAAAAGCAATTAAGCGTTTTTTAGGGTTTGCGAATTATTATAGGAGGTTCATTCATTCTTTTTCTGACCTGGTTGCTCCCATTGTAGCTCTGACAAAGAAGGAGCGGATCCTACCAACTGGTCGCGTGAAGCTGAGTTGTCCTTCCGGGCCTTGAAACAAGCCTTTGTCTCGGCTCCAGTCCTCAGACATCCTAATCCGGAATTGCCCTTTGTGGTGGAGGTTGATGCCTCGGAGGTTGGAGTGGGGGCTATCCTTTCTCAAAAGGATCCGGAGTCTCTGGAGTTACATCCTTGTGCCTTTATGTCCAGGAAATTCTCCTCCGCTGAATCCAACTATGACGTTGGTAATCGGGAGTTACTGGCGGTAAAATGGGCTTTCGAGGAGTGGAGGCATTGGCTGGAGGGAGCAAAACATACTATTTCGGTATTGACTGACCATAAGAACCTGCAATAGATTGAATCGGCTAAGCGGCTTAATGCCCGGCAGGCACGTTGGGCATTATTTTTTACGCGTTTCAAATTTATAATCACTTTCAGGCCTGGTTCCAAGAATACTAAGGCTGATGCCCTGTCACATAGCTTTCTTCCGGTTCACAATAACAATCCTGTTACCCCCATACTTCCATCTTCGGTCATCTGGGCGGGCCTCACACAAGATTTATTTACCCAGTTAAAACAGCTTCAACACCAAGCTCCTAGAATTACTCCTGCTGGTCGTCTTTACGTCCCTGAGTTTTTGAGAGTTACTGTTTTAACGGAATTCCATGATAACAAAGTTTCAGGGCATCCAGGAGTCTCTAAGACATTGGAGTTAGTCTCTCGCTCAGTATGGTGGCCTGGTCTTTCTAAAGACGTCAAGGAATTTGTTTATTCATGTCAGGTTTGTGCACAGCATAAGGTTCCCCGTTCCTTGCCCATCGGGCAACTTATGCCCTTAAATGTTCCTCTCAGGCCGTGGTCTCATATTTCCATGGATTTTGTGGTTGACCTTCCCCTTTCAGCCGGATTCCGAGTCATATGGGTGGTAGTGGACCGTTTTAGTAAAATGGCTCATTTTATTGCTCTTCCTCGATTGCCTTCTGCCCAAGGGTTGGCAGTTTTGTTTCTCCGCCATGTATTCAGGCTTCATGGGTTACCTACTGATATTGTTTCTGATCGGGGTCCACAATTCATCGCACAATTCTGGAAATGTTTTTGTGCCTCATTGAAGATGAAATTGTCGTTAACATCCGGTTACCACCCACAATCCAACGGGCAAACCGAACGAGTTAACCAATCATTGAAACAATATTTGCGCTTGTATTCAGCCAAACTCCAGAATGATTGGTCCGAGTTTCTTCCGTTGGCTGAATTTGCTTACAATAATTCTTGTCATTCCTCCACTAAAGAGTCTCCATTCTTTTCAGTTTTTGGTTTTCACCCCAGAGCTAATTCTTTTTTTCATCATTCCTCAGTCTCCTCGCTTACCTTAACCTCCCATCTCAGAGCCATTTGGAAAAAGGTGCACCTTGCTCTCAGAAAAGCGGCCTTTCGAGAGAAGAAATTTTCTGACAGGCTCCGACATCCTTGCACTTTTAAGGTGGGAGATAGGGTGTGGTTGTCGACTCGCAACATCAGGCTTCGACAATCCTCAGCTAGACTGGGACCCAAATTTATTGGGCCATTTCTTATTATTAAAAGAGTCAACCCAGTTGCCTTTCGGTTACGTTTACCAAGATCTCTCAGGATTGGAAATACGTTTCATTGTTCCCTGTTGAAACAATACGTTTCTTCCAGTAGATTTCCTCGGAAGATCTCTCAGGGTAGATCTCCAGTGGATGTACAGGGACAACAGGAGTTCTTCGTAGAGAAGGTTCTCGATTCCAAATTGTCCCGGGATCGGCTGTATTTTCTGGTTCACTGGAAAGGCTATGGTCCGGAGGAAAGGTCTTGGGTCCTGGATAAGGATCTTCATGCCCCGAGGCTCAAGAGGGCATTTTTTCGGGAATTTCCTCAGAAACCTGGCTTTAGGGGTTCCTTGACCCCTCCTCAAGGGGGGGTACTGTTAGGCGCCGGGGTCCGCTTGATGGTCTGCGCGGCCCGGCGCCTAGCAACTAGAGATGCCGTGCACGTACAGCCGCCGGCTCCCTAGCAACGCTAGACGCCGGGCGCGCTGAGCCGCACGGACCCTAGCAACGGGGACGCCACTGGTGGACCGCGTTCCCCGTTGCTAGGCTTTAGGAAATTAAGATATTCACCTGCTCTCTGGCCGTGCAGCAAGGCAGCTGCACGGCATTTATTCTAATCAGCCTTTAGCAGCTGATTGGAGGACTCCTTGTTAAATACACTCCCAGGGCTTCTCACAGATGCCGGTAATAGCTTCCTGCATGCTGCCTTTGTTTGCTGAGAGTCTGTTTCCAGTCCTGCTGTATCCGGTCATTCCAGTCCGCAGAAGTCCGGTATTCGGGAGTTGTCATCTCATCCCAAGAGGTCGTTTGGTTCCCTGGAGTCCTGACTGATCACCGTTTTATATCCAGTGGTGTTCGTGAGTTGCGGCTCTGCCGTGTGGTGCGGCTCAGCCGCTTTACCTTTTATATTTTGTGTTTGGAGCATTTGTGGAGGGTTCCGCTTCCACAAGTCCTCTCTGGTACTCGGCGGTGCCGGGTAGGAGAATTGGACAAGTGGATATTTTGGTTGTCCTTTTTCCTGGCGGTTTCTCCGCACATATTATAGTTTTGAGTTTGCTTAGCCCCTGGCCTGGTTGTTTAGTTAGAGGGCCTCTTGTTATCACCCTGTCTCGGGTTTCCCTTTGTCTCTCATTAAGACCGGGGGGCATCGAAGTTGGGCAGACATAATCCGCCCTTCAAACGCAGCTGCCAAGGGCTCAAGAAACCATAGTCTCGCAGGGGATTTCTGACAACACGGGTGAGACAACAGAGTTAGGGCGCCAGGGGCTATTTTCCTGTCCTGCTCCCTTCCCCAGCATTCCGTTCCAGTGCTCCGGTCCTTGCCATAAGATCTTCTCTGACCAGAGTGCTGGAATCATAACACATACTGGACACAGAAGAGGTTTTCTTCCAGTGGAAAGGCTATGGAGATCCAGAGTCTGGTCAAACAAATTCTGAAACCAGCAAGAGTGTTAATCCATCAATGCATTCAGTTGCTGGGGAAGATGGTTGTGGCCTACGAGGCCATTCAGTTTGGCAGGTTCCATGCCAGAGTGTTCCAGTGGGACCTGTTGGACAATTGGTCCGGATCCCACCTACACATGCACCGGAGGATAATCCTGTCTTCCAAGACCAGAATCTCACTCCATTGGTGGCTGCACAGTTCTCACCTCCTAGAGGGGCGATGGTTCGGGATCCAGGACTGGATCCTAGGGACCACAGATGCAACCCTCCGAGGCTGGGGAAAACGTCCAAGGAAGATGGTCAAGTCAGGAAAGTTGTCTCCACATAAATGTTCTGGAGTTAAGGGCCATTTAATAACTGCAGACACAGTACACACTGGGACGGGTGCCCAGCATCCTCAACAGACTAAGAGAAAAGGATTTACCGGTAGGTATTAAAATCCTAGTTTCTCTAACGTCCTAGAGGATGCTTGGGACTCCGTAAGGACCATGGGGATAGACGGGCTCCACAGAGTTCATGATCTTCACTGAGGTAGCGCACAGCACTGCAGCTGTGCGCCATTGCTCCCATACACCTCACATACTCCGGTCACTGTAAAGGTGCAGGGCGCAGGGGGGGCGCC
The DNA here is from genome assembly GCF_028390025.1 of Pseudophryne corroboree. Taxonomy (NCBI): domain Eukaryota; kingdom Metazoa; phylum Chordata; class Amphibia; order Anura; family Myobatrachidae; genus Pseudophryne; species Pseudophryne corroboree. The sequence continues at coordinate 12,503 of NW_026969920.1, forward strand.
CTGGGCAGCAATATATACCTCTTTTTGGCAAAAATATAACATATATACAGCTGGGCACTGTATATATGTATGAGCCCCCACCAATTTTACAGTTTAAGCGGGACAGAAGCCCGCCGCCGAGGGGGCGGGGCTTCTCCCTCAGCACTCACCAGCGCCATTTTTTCTCCACAGCACCGCTGAGAGGAAGCTCCCCGGACTCTCCCCTGCTTATACCACGGTAGAGAAGAGGGTTGAAAAGAGAGGGGGGGCACATAATTCGGCCCAAATTACATACAGCAGCGCTACTGGACAAACATTAAGTTACTGTGTTATTCCTGGGTTATATAGCGCTGGGGAGTGCGCTGGCATACTCTCTCTCTGTCTCTCCAAAGGGCCTTGTGGGGAAACTGTCTTCAGAAAAAGTATTCCCTGTGTGTGTGGTGTGTCGGTACACGTGTGTCGACATGTCTGAGGAAGAAGGCTATATTAGAGAGGAGCGGGAGCAAATGAATGTGGTGTCTCCGCTGACACCTGATTGGATGGATATGTGGAATGTTTTAAATGCTAGTGTAAACTCATTGTACAAAAGATTAGACAAGGCTGAAGCTTTGGGACAGTCAGGGACTCAACCCATGCCTGATCCTATGTTGCAGGGACTGTCCGGGTCTCATAAGCGCCCACTATCCCAGATTGTTGACACAGATACCGACACGGATTCTGACTCCAGTGTCGATTACGATGATGCAAAGTTACAGCCAAAATTGGCAAAATCCATTCGATATATGATTATGGCAATAAAAGATGTTTTGCACATCACAGAGGAACCCCCTGTCCCTGACAAGAGGGTACATATGTACAAGGGAAAGAAGCCTGAGGTAACCTTTGAGGGGGTCACACGAGCTGAACGAGTTATGTGAAAAAGCTTGGGAATCTCCAGATAAAAGACTGCAGATTTCCAAAAGGATTCTTATGGCGTATCCTTTTCCATCAACGGATAGGTTACGATGGAAATCCTCCCGTAGGATGGACAAAGCATTAACACGCACAGCTACAGTTGGAAAATCAAATTTTTTACCTTATGTTCCCTCACAGCATAAGAAAGCTCCGCATTATCAAATGCAGTCCTTTCGGTCACAAAGAAACAAGAAAGTGCGAGGTGCGTCCTTTCTTGCCAGAGGTAGGTGCAGAGGAATAAAGCTGCACAACACAGCTAGTTCCCAGGAACAGAAGTCCTCCCCGGCCTCTACAAAATCTACCTCATGACGCTGGGGCTCCACTGGCAGAGTCCGGCCCATGTGATGTCATGCAGCTGCTCTGACCACGCCTCCTGTTTCTCCGTTGCTGACCCCATTTTGAAACCGTGCCCCCGCACCGCTCCATCTCCGACTTGGAAATGGAGTGTTGTTGACCCCCCTACCCCCCCCCCCTTCACCGATTCACAGGCAGAGGTGATCGCATTATCTGCGGGGTGCCGCAGAAAATGCAGGCGGATGCGTATGCTCTTAGCAGTTTTTGCAGTTGGATTGCGATCCAACCTGAATCAGGCCCCATTACCTATCACAATGCACTGCGGGTAGTACAAAATGGGGTTAATATAGGAGAAAAAACCCCAGAGCTGTGCTCCTTAACTGTCCCTGGTGGCTAGTGGAGCGGCTGCCCAGTAATCAGTGTCCACGCCAGTGCGCACACGGCCCGCCCCCATCAGCGGCCTCGTGATCCCGGAGGGCGGTGTGTGTGTGACTGACCTTAGGAAGAAACCGGAGCCTCCGCTGCAGTGACCCAGCAACCGGGGCACGGGAGTATACTGCGCCACTGGGAGTGATGGAGCTGCAGTAAAGAGGTCTATTAGACCTAGCCTGCTGCAGCCCTTGTAGATTCTTATAAAAAAAGTTCTTCTTTTCTTGCCAAAATTAATAGCTAAGATTAGGCTGCCTGAGGCAGCCCCCTGTTAAGTGGCCTGCTACTGAAGGCACCAACTACAAACTGAGCTCCCTGTTCATGGAAGCGAGGTTATAGAGGAGGGGGCGCTGAGCATCTTGGGAACAGTCAAAAGCTTTGAGCCTGTTGGTGCCTCAGATCAAGATCCTACTCTGGTGTACATATACAATGTGAATCCTTGTGGAGTCCAGTGTACCCCACAGAAGAAATGAATGCGTCACACCCATTGGCAGCAACATTAGAATAGCTGCTGATGGGCACAATTGAGAAAGGAAGGGGGGAAAACATTTGAATCCAGCACATATATGTAATTTGAATATGTAATTTGTACCTTCCTACTTTAAAATGTAATGGATGAACCTCACCCTGTGAGAACTATCTTCATGATCAAGAGATCTCATATGCAAGATAAGTATGTGTTGGGATAGGGCTGTGGAGGGCGGCTGCTCGGGCACACCCCTGTCAAGTTAAGGAGATTCAACTGAGGAAGCACAAGGGAACTCTCATCTGGGAACAACAACTGCAGGGAGAACACATTTTCAGACGAATGTGGGAGGGCAGAAGGCTGCCTAATACTGAAGCACCCCCAAACAACAAACCAAATGCAACAACTACTGCAAGCATTCCTGGGGGAAGGCCTGCAGCAGATGGATTTGCATATAGTGATGTCATCCAAGCAGTGGGCATAGTTGGCTGCAACCCTCGTCTGCATATGAAAAGAGAAAAGGGTCACGCAGGGCATGGCGGCCTTTGTGGGGTTGCGCTTGGATGACCCCTAAATCGCTTTATACACCCCCACCCCCCATCAGTGTGGGCTCATGTTGGCCATGCCCCAGCCCCTGAAGCATTCAAGCTGATTTCTTGCAGCAGGTGGACCCAGAAACAGCTCCAGAGTTGCTCTACAAGACAAGTAAAAGGGTGTGAGCCCTGCAGCACCACCTGTAGTTTGCATACACACATATATAGGACAGCATCTCTTATGTGCCCCAGGGTCAATAAAATAGTATCCTTATCTAGGGTATCCATCCCCTCAGATAAGGTATCCGTCCATGCCGCTACAGCACTACACACCCAGGCCGACGCAATTGCCGGTCTGAGTAAGGTACCTGAATGTGTATAAATGGACTTCAGGGTAATCTCCTGTTTGCGGTCAGCAGACTCTTTGAGGGTAGCCGTATACTGGGACGGGAGGGCTACCTTCTTGGATAAGCGTGTTAATGCTTTGTCCACCCTAGGGGAGGATTCCCATCGTAACCTATCCATTGATGGGAAAGGATACGCCATAAGAATCCTTTTGGAAATCTGCAGTCTTTTATCTGGAGATTCCCAAGCTTTTTCACATAACTCGTTCAGCTCGTGTGACCCCCTCAAAGGTTACCTCAGGCTTTTTCACCTTGTACATATGTACCCTCTTGTCAGGGACAGGGGGTTCCTCTGTGATGTGCAAAACATCTTTTATTGCCATAATCATATATCGAATGGATTTTGCCAATTTTGGCTGTAACTTTGCATCATCGTAATCGACACTGGAGTCAGAATCCGTGTCTGTATCTGTGTCAACAATCTGGGATAGTGGGCGCTTATGAGACCCTGACAGTCCCTGCAACATAGGATCAGGCATGGGTTGAGACCCTGACTGTCCCAAAGCTTCAGCCTTGTCTAATCTTTTGTGCAATGAGTTTACACTAGCATTTAAAAAATTCCACATATCCATCCAATCAGCTGTCGGCGGAGACACCACATTCATTTGCTCCTGCTCCTCTCTAATATAGCCTTCTTCCTCAGACATGTCGACACACGTGTACCGACACACCACACACACAGGGAATGCTTTTTCTGAAGACAGTTTCCCCACAAGGCCCTTTGGAGAGACAGAGAGAGAGTATGCCAGCACACACCCCAGCGCTATATAACCCAGGAATACACAGTAACTTAATGTTTGCCCAGTAGTACTGCAGCATGTAATTTGCGCCAAATTATGTGCCCCCCCCCTCTTTTCAACTCTCTTGTCTACCGTGGTATAAGCAGGAGAGAGTCCGGGGAGCTTCCTCTCAGCGGTGCTGTGAAGAAAAAATGGCGCTGGTGAGTGCTGAGGGAGAAGCCCCGCACCCTCGGCGGCAGGCTTCTGTCCCGCTTAAACTGTAAAATTGGCGGGGGCTCATACATATATACAGTGCCCCGCTGTATATGTGTTATATTTTTGCCAAAAAGAGGTTTATATTGCTGCCCAGGGTGCCCCCCCCCCCCCCTGCGCCCTGCACCCTTACAGTGACCGGAGTGTGTGAGGTGTATGGGAGCAATGGCGCACAGCTGCAGTGCTGTGCGTTACTTCAGTGAAGATCATGAAGTCTTCTGCCGCCTCTGAAGTCTTCTTTTCTTCTCATACTCACCCGGCTTCTATCTTCCGGCTCTGCAAGGGGGACGGAGGCGCGGCTCTGGGACGGACGGCGAGGGTGAGATCCTGCGTACCAATCCCTCTGGAGCTAATGGTGTCCAGTAGCCTAAGAAGCAGGACCTTGCAACTCAGAGAGTAGGGCTGCTTCTCTCCCCTCAGTCCCTCGATGAGGGAGTCTGTTGCCAGCAGTGCTCCCTGAAAATTAAAAACCTAACAAAATACTTTCTGTCAGAAAGCTCAGGAGAGCTCCTGAAAAGCACCCAGTCTCCACTGGGCACAGTATCAAACTGAGGTCTGGAGGAGGGGCATAGAGGGAGGAGCCAGTGCACACCCAGAACTAAAGTCTTTCTTAAAGTACCCATGTCTCCTGCGGAGCCTATCTATCCCCATGGTCCTTACGGAGTCCCCAGCATCCTCTAGGACGTTAGAGAAAATAGGATTTTAATACCTACCGGTAAATCCTTTTCTCTTAGTCCGTAGAGGATGCTGGGCACCCGTCCCAGTGCGTACTGTGTCTGCAGTTATTAAATGGCCCTTAACTCCAGAACATTTATGTGGAGAAAACTTTCCTGACTTGACCATCTTCCTTGGATGTTTTCCCCCTGTGTGACTGCTCCCCAGCCTCGGAGGGTTGCATCCATGGTCCCTAGGATCCAGTCCTGGATCCCGAACCATCGCCCCTCTAGGAGGTGAGAACTGTGCAGCCACCAATGGAGTAAGATTCTGGTCTTGGAAGACAGGATTATCCTCCGGTGCATGTGTAGGTGGGATCCGGACCACTTGTCCAACAGGTCCCACTGGAACACTCTGGCATGGAACCTGCCAAACTGAATGGCCTCGTAGGCCGCAACCATCTTCCCCAGCAACAGAATGCATTGATGGATTAACACTCTTGCTTGTTTCAGAATTTGTTTGACCAGACTCTGGAACTCCATAGCCTTTCCACTGGAAGAAAGCCTCTTCTGTGTCCAGTATGACTCCCAGAAACAACAACCACGTCATTGGGACCAACTGCGATTTTGGCAAGTTTAGGAGCCAACCATGTTGTTGAAGAACTGTCAGGGAGAGTAGATGTTTTGCACCAACTGGTCCCTGGATCTCGCCTTTATCAGGAGATCATCCAAGTACGGCATAATTGTGACTCCTTGCTTGCGAAGGAGAACCATCATTTCCACCATCACCCTGGTGAAAATCCTCGGAGCCGTGGACAGACCAAACGGCAACGTCTGAAATTGGTAATGACAATCCTGAATTGCAAACCTCAGGTAGCTTGATGCAGTGGCTAAACGGGAACATGTAATTAGGCATCCTTATGTCTACCAAAACCATGAAATCTCCTTCCTCCGGACTGGAGATCCCTACCCTGAGAGATTCCATCTTGAAATTGAATTTCTTTAGGTAGAAATTGAGGGATTTCAGATTTAAGATTGGTCTGACTGAGCCGTCCGGCTTCGGGAGCACGAAGAGGCTTGAATAAAAACCTTCTCCCTGCTGACTAAGGCCGATTTGAACAATCGGTGAGGGGGAACGTCTTGAAACCCCAGTTTGTACCCTTGTGACACTATTTGTAAAACCCACGAGTCCAGGTCCAAATTAATCCAGAACTGACTGATGTGTTTTAGACGTGCCCCCACTGGTGTGGGCTCCTGCAAGAGAGCCCCAGCGTCAAGCAGTGGATTTGGCAGAAGCAGAGGACGATCTCTGCTCCTGCGATCTTGAAGAGGCTACAGACCTCTTCCCTCTTCTCCTTCCTCTACCTGCAAAGAAAGGGGAATCTTAACTTCTTGCATATCTATTGGGACAAAATGACTGCGTTAGACAATGATGCGTCTTCATCCGTTGAGAGGGAACATAGGGCAAGAAGGTTGACTTACCTGCGGGAGCTGCCGAGATCAAATTAACTAGGCCGTTGCCAAACAAGGCTTCACCTTCATAGGGAAGAGACTCCCTTTCTTCTTGGAGTCAGCATCAGCATTCCCTTGGTGAATCCACAATGCCCTCCTATCCGAGACTGCCATGAAATTGGCCCGTGAACTCAAGAGTCCTATATCCCTTGCAGTCGTAAGTATGCTGCAGTGTCCTTGATATGATCCAACGTAAGGAGTATCCCATCTCTCCAAGATATCTATATCGGAAGACAAGGTATTCGACCAATTCTTGAATACTACTACTCACCCATGCGCATGTAATGGCAGGTCTAAGTAATGTACCCGTGGTTACATAACTAGAAATAATGTAGCTTCCTGCATATGATCCGCTGGATTTGTGACAGGGCCCCGTGCAGAACAGGGGGTGACTCCCACTTTATTCTGTCCGCAGCAGGAAATGAATAAACAATCGGAAACCTTTTGGGGATTTGATACCATCTTGTCGAGCTGGATCAGACTTTCTCAAACAGAGATGGAGGAACGTTACATCAGCTTTCATTATATATCTATATATACATACATATAGACCCCTTTGTCAGGAACAGCAGGATCCTCAGTGATGTTAATATGTCCTTAATATCCACAATCATGTACTGAATGCTCCTTGCCAATATTGGATCTAATCAGGAAATATTATGGTCGACATAGGAATCAGTATCCGAGTCAGTATCAGTGTGTAGTAACATTTTTGCGGGCCTGAGGGAAAAGAAGCATAGCCATGAACATCACATCTATTCTCTACGTCTGTGTCTGGGACACAGATTTATCCAACCTCACTCTGATATTATTGAAACTTTCACCCAGTCAGTTATTGGTGGTGCCAACAGGGCCACCATCATATGTCTGCATTCCTAATATAGTTTCCTCTTGGGAAAAACATTCAGCCACCGACATGTTGACACACATGTACCAAGTACCCACAGACACATCGGCTTATGGGGGATAGACCTACAGTAAATCTGTCAGAGGGACAGAGAGGATTTTTCAGCTCACAACCCAGCGCCAAAAGTACACAGTCTGGGAAATAATAAACTCTATAGTGATAGACTTGTAACGCTCTATAGATGTGCTGGTGAGGTGAGGAAGAAGCCCCGCCGCTGTAATGGCACGCTTCTGTCCCGCTCAGAAACAAATAATTAATTACGCTGGCGGGGTAAGGACAGTGCCCAGGCACTAATGTCCACTTTTGCCAGCCTTTTGTGAGGAATTTATGCTGCCCACGGTGCCCCCCCCCCCCACCCACCCACATGCCCTGCACCCTGCAGTGCCTGTGTTTGTGTGGAAGCATGGCGCACAGCATTCCGCTCGCTGCGTGGTACCTCAGAATGCCGTCACTGGAGAAGAAGTCTTCTGTTCTTCTGCTACTCGCCTGTCTTCTGACTTCTGGCTCTGTAAGGGGGTGATGGCAGGCTACGGGAGTGGGCATCTAGGCGTACCCAGCGATCAGCACCC
>NW_026969921.1:0-20116 GCF_028390025.1 Pseudophryne corroboree
TGTCAACATCTCCTCCTTCACATTCTCCCGCAACTGGGGGTGCGAGGAAAAGGCTCAGAATTCCGAGCCCACCCGCTGGCGGTGATGCAGGGCAGTCTGGAGCGACTGCTGATGCTGACATCTGGTCCGGACTGAAGGACCTGACAACGATTACGGACATGTCGTCTACTGTCACTGCATATGATTCTCTCACCATTGAAAGAATGGTGGAGGATTATATGAGTGACCGCATCCAAGTAGGCAAGTCACACAGTCCGTACTTATACTGGCAGGAAAAAGAGGCAATTTGGAGGCCCTTGCACAAACTGGCTTTATTCTACCTAAGTTGCCCTCCCACAAGTGTGTACTCCGAAAGAGTGTTTAGTGCCGCCGCTCACCTTGTCAGCAATCGGCGTACGAGGTTACATCCAGAAAATGTGGAGAAGATGATGTTCATTAAAATGAATTATAATCAATTCCTCCGTGGAGACATTGACCAGCAGCAATTGCCTCCACAAAGTACACAGGGAGCTGAGATGGTGGATTCCAGTGGGGACGAATTGATAATCTGTGAGGAGGGGGATGTACACGGTGATATATCGGAGGATGATGATGAGGTGGACATCTTGCCTCTGTAGAGCCAGTTTGTGCAAGGAGAGATTAATTGCTTCTTTTTTGGTGGGGGTCCAAACCAACCCGTCATTTCAGTCACAGTCGTGTGGCAGACCCTGTCACTAAAATGATGGGTTGGTTAAAGTGTGCATGTCCTGTTTATACAACATAAGGGTGGGTGGGAGGGCCCAAGGACAATTCCATCTTGCACCTCTTTTTTCTTTAATTTTTCTTTGCGTCATGTGCTGTTTGTGGAATGTTTTTTGGAAGGGCCATCCTGCGTGACACTGCAGTGCCACTCCTAGATGGGCCCGGTGTTTGTGTCGGCCACTAGGGTCGCTTATCTTACTCACACAGCTACCTCATTGCGCCTCTTTTTTTCTTTGCGTCATGTGCTGTTTGGGGAGGGTTTTTTGGAAGGGCCATCCTGCGTGACACTGCAGTGCCACTCCTAGATGGGCACGGTGTTTGTGTCGGCCACTAGGGTCGCTTATCTTACTCACACAGCTACCTCATTGCGCCTCTTTTTTTCTTTGCGTCATGTGCTGTTTGGGGAGGGTTTTTTGGAAGGGCCATCCTGCGTGACACTGCAGTGCCACTCCTAGATGGGCACGGTGTTTGTGTCGGCCACTAGGGTCGCTTATCTTACTCACACAGCTACCTCATTGCGCCTCTTTTTTTCTTTGCGTCATGTGCTGTTTGGGGAGGGTTTTTTGGAAGGGCCATCCTGCGTGACACTGCAGTGCCACTCCTAGATGGGCACAGTGTTTGTGTCGGCCACTAGGGTCGCTTATCTTACTCACACAGCTACCTCATTGCGCCTCTTTTTTTCTTTGCGTCATGTGCTGTTTGGGGAGGGTTTTTTGGAAGGGCCATCCTGCGTGACACTGCAGTGCCACTCCTAGATGGGCACGGTGTTTGTGTCAGCCACTAGGGTCGCTTATCTTACTCACACAGCTACCTCATTGCGCCTCTTTTTTTCTTTGCGTCATGTGCTGTTTGGGGGGGGGGGTTTGGAAGGGCCATCCTGCGTGACACTGCAGTGCCACTCCTAGATGGGCACGGTGTTTGTGTCGGCCACTAGGGTCGCTTATCTTACTCACACAGCTACCTCATTGCGCCTCTTTTTTTCTTTGCGTCATGTGCTGTTTGGGGAGGGTTTTTTGGAAGGGCCATCCTGCGTGACACTGCAGTGCCACTCCTAGATGGGCCCGGTGTTTGTGTCGGCCACTAGGGTCGCTTATCTTACTCACACAGCTACCTCATTGCGCCTCTTTTTTTCTTTGCGTCATGTGCTGTTTGGGGAGGGTTTTTTGGAAGGGCCATCCTGCGTGACACTGCAGTGCCACTCCTAGATGGGCACGGTGTTTGTGTCGGCCACTAGGGTCGCTTAGCTTAGTCATCCAGCGACCTAGGTGCAAATTTTAGGACTAAAAATAATATTGTGAGGTGTGAGGTATTCAGAATAGACTGGAAATGAGTGGAAATTATGGTTTTTGAGGTTAATAATACTTTGGGATCAAAATGACCCCCAAATTCTATGATTTAAGCTGTTTTTTAGTGTTTTTTAAAAAAAACACCCGAATCCAAAACACACCCGAATCCGACAAAAAAAATTCGGTGAGGTTTTGCCAAAACGCGGTCGAACCCAAAACGTAAATTGGCGTAAATTCGTCCCAGTTGCCCGGAGGCAAGATAAATATTGGTGCCCCCCTATTTCCTATATCAAGATGTGTGTGTGTGTGTGTGTGTGTGTGTGTGTGTGTGTGTGTGTGTGTGTGTGTGTGTGTGTAACAGCAGACACTTTACTGATGGAGTTATTTGCTCCTGTAGAGGAAGCATGAGTATGTTTACTATATGAAGTTACGTGTAATTGTCAGAGAAGTATCTTCATATAGTTAAAATTCTCATATTTCCTATACAAGAGCAAACAGCTTCATCAGTAATGTGTCTGCTTCCACTGTAATAGGTTGTGGTTTCTAATCCTGGGTGTCACACTTGTAAAATGTGTATATTCAGTATAATAAAGAGGGTGTGATTTGTAAGGTGCAGGGACCAGTGAGGAAGTCGGCCACTGAAAATATAGCGACAGCTATCAATTAACTTAATTCACTGGTGTTACAGAATTGGTGCAGAGGTGCCCCCTTCAGAGCAGGAGCCCGGCGGCAGATGACTCCGTTGCCTCCCAGAGTTCTGCCTCTGATTAGAACGAATAATTCCAGTGATTTTGTCATTTTCTTCCAGTGATTTGGACCAATAATACCATTGATTAGAACAAATAATTCCTGTGATATTGAGGTGTTTGTGTTGCTTAGCTTAGCCGTCCAGCGACCACAATGCACCTCTTTTTCTCTTTTCTTTGCATCATGTGCTGTTTGGGGCCAATTTTTTTTAAATGCCACTCCTAGATGGGCCAGGTGTTTGTGCCGCCCTCTTGGGTCGCTTTGCTTAATCATCCAGCGACCTCGGTGCTAATTTTAGGACTAAAAATAGTATTGTGAGGTGTGAGGTGTTCAGAATAGACTGGAAATGAGTGGAAATTGTGGTTATTGAGGTTAATAATACTATAGGATCACCCGAATCCAAAACACACCCGAATCCGACAAAAAATTTTCAGGGAGGTTTTGCCAATACGCGTCCGAATCCAAAACACGGCCGCGGAAACCGAATCCAAAACCAAAACACAAAACCCGAAAAATTTCCGGTGCACATCTCTAATTCAGACAGCTGGCTTTGGCAGTGCCAGTTACACTGGCGGTGAGCTACTTCTAATTCACAGACAGCTCTCTATGAATTAGAGGCAGTACATGGCAGTGATCATTAATGGTAATAGGCATCAGAAAGCCCCGATCAGTCTGGTTAATATGGCAGACTGATGCAGCTGCACACACACAAGGTCAGCTCCGCCTCCCTAAGATAAGTGGCAGGTCGGTCAGGTGCTTGGACCCACCTTGCTACTTGCGCTAGGCCAGTCATCCAATACTGCTAACAAAAGGGCTTGCGGCGGCCCAAATAATAACTCACTGCTGATTTGTGCACAGATGGGTCCCATAGTACACAGGAGCCCCAGTGTAGTGCCCCTGCTGCACCACTGGCAGTTCCTCCCTGCTTCTGTGCCACCTCCATCATCCGTTCCACCCAGGGCCGGATTAACAATGGGGCGGATGGAGCTGCAGCTCCAGGCCCCCCCATCAAAATAGGCCCACAGAGTTCCCTGCTGCTGGAAACAGGAAAAACTTTTTTTTCCTATTACAGCAAGTCAGCAGCACCAGAAAATCCTCAGAAGCCCTCCTGAGTCCCTGCACCGAAAGATTTTTTTTTTCCTCCCCTGCGCCGTGATCTCACACTGTGTGAGACATACCACAGGCGCCTCCCCTCTCCCGTACACCGCAGCAGCAGCCAGCAGTGTACTTGCCTCCTGGGACGCATGGTGCAAGTGACTTCGCCGCTGATTCAGTCCCGTGACCCCTCCGCCGGGCAGGCTATTGCTGCTCGCTTAATGGTAGGGTTTTTTTTTTTTTAAATCCTCCAAAGGGGGCGTGGTCACGGGTCCGTGATTAGGCCACGCCCCCAACTTTTCCTGGTCGGCCTGTCTGCACCTGCTGTGTGTCCGCAAGGCACAGTGACTGGGGGAAACGGGAGAATGAGAGGGCTGAGGGGAACAGGGTATGTTTGTTGAAAGGACAGACAGGTGTGCGTAGGGAACAAGGTGAGTGTGTGTGTGTATGGTGAGTGGAGGGGCAGGCTGTGTGTGAGTGTGTGTGTGTGGGGGGTGTTTGGGGGGAACAGGCTTTCTGTGTGTGTGTGTGTAGGGACTGGGGTAACAGGCTGTGTGTGTAGGGAGTGGGGGGGGGCAGGCTTTGTCTGTGTGCAGTGACATTGGCATGTTGCTGGGATTAGTTGCGTGCACAGACACTGGGTTGCTCACATTGGAGGCTATGCTCAGGCGGGTGATCTGCACGTCTGTGCATGCTCGGTCCTTGTGCATTCGGCTGCACTATGTGCACTGGGAGGGGCTTTGTTGGTAGCATGGGAGTGTTGACTGCGTGGGTGGGGGCATGGAGAGTCACTGTTCGTCCAGCTCAGGGGATCCTGCCAGTGGCGGTTTTAAGTGCGGGCTAGCAGGGCGGGCGCCCGATTCGCTGCGGTCTGAGGCCGCAGTCATTGCACCAGCGCCATCAGCACCCGTCTGCTGCCTGCACCACAATGCCCCACCGCTTCCTGCTCCAGCCGGCCGCCCCCCATCCTGGCCACTTCACGCTGCCCGCACCCCACTGCGGAAGTATGACAAGAACATAGAGTCGGAGGACCACAGGCGCCGAATGGTGAGTGACGACTAGCTGGTGCAATTTGTATAAGGCGCTACCTGGCACAATGTGTATAAGGGCTACCTGGTGCAGTTTGTATAACACGCTCTACTTGGCGCAACATGTATAAAAGGGGCTCTACCTGGCGTATTGTGTATAAGGCGCTCTACCTGGCATGTATAAGAGGTGCTACTGTGTGGTGTAATGTGACTGATGGAACCTACTGTGTGGTGTAATGTGAATTGGTACTTTTATGTGGCCATGCCCCTTCCCCAATGAAGCCCCTCCCCTACATTATGTGCACATGTCATCAGCGCGCACTGTCCCTGTGTTGAATGGGAAAGAGGGGGGCACCAAAGGAATCGTTCACCCTGGGCGTAATAAGGTCTAGAACCAGCCCTGGATCCTGCTCCCCTCAGCAAACCACGCCTCCACTTGGGCGGCTTACGGAGGTTTCCTCAGCTGGTTTTCCATCCCAATACGCCCCTGGCAGCAGTCAAGCTTAGCTCCGGGAAGACAGTCCGGGAGATCGTGAATGAGCTATCTAGCTGCTGCTGATTGCTAAGGAAAGCCGGGATAAATAGCTGCTGCAGACAGTGGCACGCATCTCCCACCAACTGTATCCTCCCACCAACTGTAAATTGTACAAACCGTCTCATACTCCATATAACTGCACTGACAGAGCGCAAAGCACCACAACACCACAAGCCCATACTCAAAGCTTGACGTCTAGCTATTATTCCCAGGTCACTGATATACAAGTGTTCCCCTAGAGAACTTCCACTGACCGCCGGTGCTCCCCACATCCATACCTGTCTTCATAGACTTCCCTCACACACCCACCCTGAGTACTGTCAAACATTGTATGTGTTGCACACACATTATAGTGTTCACGCTAGGCTGTTTTAGCAGGGTGCCGCGCCCTGCCTGATTTTTTAAGGGCAAAGCCCGCCCTGCCCTTTCTGCGGCGCCCTGCTAAAACAGCCGCCCGCTTTCTGTCCTCCCAGCGTGTAAAGATGCCGTGCGCATGCGTGCGGCATCCATTCACGCTGTGAGAGAGCTTGGGGGAAGCCCAGCACCTCCGTAGGTGCTGGGCACGCCCCCAACAGGGCCGCCGCCGGCCGCCCATGCCCCCCGTCTGTGGGCTGAACCGCCCACTTGTATTACGTATATTGACCACACACCCTACTTGCATGGCCACACACCTTTTTGACACCGCACGCGCTTGTGCCCCCCACAATTCGGCGCCCTGCCCGGATCCTAGAGTGAACACTACATTACATTCTACACACTTCTATTAGACACTGGCCAGCACCTACATCACCAACCTTAATAGTTTTTTTAGATTGTTTTCATACTCTCCCCTGGGCCACTTTGCATACATTGATTGAACTGTATTGCTTTATTACTAATAAAATATACCTGAATCACAACCCCACAGAGCTGTTTTTCCAACCGCATGCCACCACTGATTAATCACCGACACAGACACCTAGGCTAACAGTAAGGCATTTACTGATATACTTGATTTATTAGTTATTTACAATATGATTTGTTACCCACTCCTGGGTTTCACTGACTACACTGTACTGTATTAAGCTTATTTATAACTAATTTTCGTATATGCTACATCCTCTTTACCCTGTGGTCCTTCTACCCTTCACCACACACCACCACTGTTACCTCCAACCTAGCAGCTTCCAACTCAGATGCACTTTATCGCATCTGCACACCACTAAAATTATGTACAGTATATATATAGGGAGAGAGAGAAAGAAAGATATAGAAGAAATAATAAGAATTTACTTACCGATAATTCTATTTCTCGTAGTCCGTAGTGGATGCTGGGGACTCCGTCAGGACCATGGGGATTAGCGGCTCCGCAGGAGACAGGGCACAAAAGTAAAAGCTTTAGGATCAGGTGGTGTGCACTGGCTCCTCCCCCTATGACCCTCCTCCAAGCCTCAGTTAGGATACTGTGCCCGGACGAGCGTACACAATAAGGAAGGATTTTGAATCCCGGGTAAGACTCATACCAGCCACACCAATCACACTGTACAACCTGTGATCTGAACCCAGTTAACAGCATGATAACAGCGGAGCCTCTGAAAGATGGCTCACAACAATAATAACCCGATTTTTGTAACAATAACTATGTACAAGTATTGCAGACAATCCGCACTTGGGATGGGCGCCCAGCATCCACTACGGACTACGAGAAATAGAATTATCGGTAAGTAAATTCTTATTTTCTCTGACGTCCTAAGTGGATGCTGGGGACTCCGTCAGGACCATGGGGATTATACCAAAGCTCCCAAACGGGCGGGAGAGTGCGGATGACTTTGCAGCACCGAGTGAGAGAACTCCAGGTCCTCCTCAGCCAGGGTGTGCCCCTGACCAAGTAGCAGCTCGGCAAAGTTGTAAAGCCGAGACCCCTCGGGCAGCCGCCCAAGATGAGCCCACCTTCCTTGTGGAATGGGCATTTACATATTTTGGCTGTGGCAGGCCTGCCACAGAATGTGCAAGCTGAATTGTACTACACATCCAACTAGCAATCGTCTGCTTAGAAGCAAGAGCACCCAGTTTGTTGGGTGCATACAGGATAACAGCAAGTCAGTTTTCCTGACTCCAGCCGTCCTGGAAACCTATATTTTCAGGGCCCTGACAACATCTAGCAACTTGGAGTCCTCCAAGTCCCTAGTAGCCGCAGGTACCACAATAAGCTGGTTCAGGTGAAACGCTGACACCACCTTAGGGAGAAACTGGGGACGAGTCCGCAGCTCTGCCCTGTCCGAATGGACAATCAGATATGGGCTTTGGTGAGACAAAGCCGCCAATTCTGACACTCGCCTGGCCGAGGCCAGGGCCAACATCATGGTCGCTTTCCATGTGAAATATTTCAAATCCACAGATTTGAGCGGTTTAAACCAATGTGATTTGAGGAATCCCAGAACTACGTTGAGATCCCACAGTGCCACTGGAGGCACAAAAGGGGGTTGTATATGCAGTACTCCCTTGACAAACTTCTGGACTTCAGGAACTGAAGCCAATTCTTTCTGGAAGAAAATCGACAGGGCCGAAATTTGAACCTTAATGGACCCCAATTTGAGGCCCATAGACACTCCTGTTTGCAGGAAATGCAGGAATCGACCGAGTTGAAATTTCTTCGTGGGGCCTTCCTGGCCTCACACCACGCAACATATTTTCGCCACATGTGGTGATAATGTTGTGCGGTCACCTCCTTCCTGGCTTTGACCAGGGTAGGAATGACCTCTTCCGGAATGCCTTTTTCCCTTAGGATCCGGCGTTCAACCGCCATGCCGTCAAACGCAGCCGCGGTAAGTCTTGGAACAGACATGGTACTTGCTGAAGCAAGTCCCTTCTTAGCGGCAGAGGCCATGAGTCCTCTGTGAGCATCTCTTGAAGTTCCGGGTACCAAGTCCTTCTTGGCCAATCCGGAGCCACGAGTATAGTTCTTACTCCTCTACGTCTTATAATTCTCAGTACCTTAGGTATGAGAAGCAGAGGAGGGAACACATACACCGACTGGTACACCCACAGTGTTACCAGAACGTCCACAGCTATTGCCTGAGGGTCTCTTGACCTGGCGCAATACCTGTCCAGTTTTTTGTTCAGGCGGGACGCCATCATGTCCACCTTTGGTCTTTCCCAACGGTTCACAATCATGTGGAAGACTTCCCGATGAAGTCCCCACTCTCCCGGGTGGAGGTCGTGCTGAGGAAGTCTGCTTCCCAGTTGTCCACTCCCGGAATGAACACTGCTGACAGTGCTAACACATGATTTTCCGCCCAGCGAAGAATCCTTGCAGTTTCTGCCATTGCCCTCCTGCTTCTTGTGCCGCCCAGTCTGTTTACGTGGGCGACAGCCGTGATGTTGTCCCACTGGATCAATACCGGCTGACCTTGAAGCAGAGGTCTTGCTAAGCTTAGAGCATTGTAAATTGCTCTTAGCTCCAGTATATTTATGTGGAGAGAAGTCTCCAGACTTGATCACACTCCCTGGAAATTTTTTCCTTGTGTGACTGCTCCCCAGCCGTTCAGGCTGGCATCCGTGGTCACCAGGACCCAGTCCTGAATGCCGAATCTGTGGCCCTTTAGTAGATGAGCACTCTGCAGCCACCACAGAAGAGACACCCTTGTCCTTGGAGACAGGGTTATCCGCTGATGCATCTGAAGATGCGATCCGGACCATTTTTCCAGCAGATCCCACTGAAAAGTTCTTGCGTGAAATCTGCCGAATGGAATCGCTTCGTAAGAAGCCACCATTTTTCCCAGGACCCTTGTGCAATGATGCACTGACACTTTTCCTGGTTTTAGGAGGTTCCTGACTAGCTCGGATAACTCCCTGGCTTTCTCCTCCGGGAGAAACACCCTTTTCTGGACTGTGTCCAGAATCATCCCTAGGAACAGCAGACGTGTCGTCGGAGACAGCTGCGATTTTGGAATATTTAGAATCCACCCGTGCTGTCGTAGAACTACTTGAGATAGTGCTACTCCGACCTCCAACTGTGCTCTGGACCTTGCCCTTATCAGGAGATCGTCCAAGTAAGGGATAATTAAGACGCCTTTTCTTTGAAGAAGAATCATCATTTCGGCCATTACCTTGGTAAAGACCCGGGGTGCCGTGGACAATCCAAACGGCAGCGTCTGAAACTGATAGTGACAGTTCTGTACCACAAACCTGAGGTACCCTTGGTTCGCTATCACTGCTCTGAGTGACTCCATCTTGATTTGAACCTTTGTATGTAAGTGTTCAAATATTTCAGATTTAGAATAGGTCTCACCGAGCCGTCTAGCTTCAGTACCACAATATAGTGTGGAATAATACCCCTTTCCTTGTTGTAGGAGGGGTACTTTGATTATCACCTGCTGGGAATACAGCTTGTGAATTGTTTCCAATACTGCCTCCCTGTCGGAGGGAGACGTTGGTAAATCAGACTTCAGGAACCTGCGAGGGGGAGACGTCTCGAATTTCCAATCTGTACCCCTGGGATACTACTTGTAGGATCCAGGGGTCCACTTGCGAGTGAGCCCACTGCGCGCTGAAACTCTTGAGACGACCCCCCACCGCAGCTGAGTCCGCTTGTACGGCCCCAGCGTCATGCTGAGGACTTGGCAAAAGCGGTGGAGGGCTTCTGTTCCTGGGAATGGGCTGCCTGCTGCAGTCTTCTTCCCTTTCCTCTATCCCTGGGCAGATATGACTGGCCTTTTGCCTGCTTGCCCTTATGGGGACGAAAGGACTGAGGCTGAAAAGACGGTGTCTTTTTCTGCTGAGATGTGACTTGGGGTAAAAAAGGTGGATTTTCCAGCTGTTGCCGTGGCCACCAGGTCCGATGGACCGACCCCAAATAACTCCTCCCCTTTATACGGCAATACTTCCATGTGCCGTTTGGAATCTGCATCACCTGACCACTGTCGTGTCCATAAACATCTTCTGGCAGATATGGACATCGCACTTACTCTTGATGCCAGAGTGCAAATATCCCTCTGTGCATCTCGCATATATAGAAATGCATCCTTTAAATGCTCTATAGTCAATAAAATACTGTCCCTGTCAAGGGTATCAATATTTTCAGTCAGGGAATCCTACCAAGCCACCACAGCGCTGCACATCCAGGCTGAGGCGATCGCTGGTCGCAGTATAACACCAGTATGTGTGTATATACTTTTTAGGATATTTTCCAGCCTCCTATCAGCTGGCTCCTTGAGGGCGGCCGTATCTGGAGACGGTAACGCCACTTGTTTTGATAAGCGTGTGAGCGCCTTATCCACCCTAAGGGGTGTTTCCCAACGCGCCCTAACTTCTGGCGGGAAAGGGTATAACGCCAATAATTTTCTATCGGGGAAAACCCACGCATCATCACACACTTCATTTAATTTATCTGATTCAGGAAAAACTACAGGTAGTTTTTTCACACCCCACATAATACCCTCTTTTGTGGTACTTGTAGTATCAGAAATATGTAACACCTCCTTCATTGCCCTTAACATGTAACGTGTGGCCCAAATGGAAAATACGTTTGTTTCTTCACCGTCGACACTGGAGTCAGTGTCCGTGTCTGTGTCTGTGTCGACCGACTGAGGTAAATGGGCGTTTTAAAGCCCCTGACGGTGTTTGAGACGCCTGGACAGGTACTAATTGGTTTGCCGGCCGTCTCATGTCGTCAACCGACCTTGCAGCGTGTTGACATTATCACGTAATTCCCTAAATAAGCCATCCATTCCGGTGTCGACTCCCTAGAGAGTGACATCACCATTACAGGCAATTTCTCCGCCTCCTCACCAACATCGTCCTCATACATGTCGACACACACGTACCGACACACAGCACACACACAGGGAATGCTCTGATAGAGGACAGGACCCCACTAGCCCTTTGGGGAGACAGAGGGAGAGTTTGCCAGCACACACCAAAACGCTATAATTATACAGGGACAACCTTTATATAAGTGTTTTTCCCTTATAGCATCTTAATATATATAATCATATCGCCAAATAAGTGCCCCCCCTCTCTGTTTTAACCCTGTTTCTGTAGTGCAGTGCAGGGGAGAGCCTGGGAGCCTTCCCACCAGCATTTCTGTGAGGGAAAATGGCGCTGTGTGCTGAGGAGAATAGGCCCCGCCCCCTTTTCGGCGGGCTTCTTCTCCCGTTTTTCTGAGACCTGGCAGGGGTTAAATACATCCATATAGCCCCAGGGGCTATATGTGATGTATCTTTTAGCCAGTATAGGTATTTCATTGCTGCCCAGGGCGCCCCCCCAGCGCCCTGCACCCTCAGTGACCGCTGGTGTGAAGTGTGCTGACAACAATGGCGCACAGCTGCAGTGCTGTGCGCTACCTCATGAAGACTGAAAAGTCTTCTGCCGCCGGTTTCTGGACCTCTTCACTCTTCGGCATCTGCAAGGGGGTCGGCGGCGCGGCTCTGGGACCGGACTCCATGGCTGGGCCTGTGTTCGATCCCTCTGGAGCTAATGGTGTCCAGTAGCCTAAGAAGCCAATCCATCCTGCACGCAGGTGAGTTCACTTCTTCTCCCCTAAGTCCCTCGTAGCAGTGAGCCTGTTGCCAGCAGGACTCACTGAAAATAAAAAACCTAACAAAACTTTTACTCTAAGCAGCTCTTTAAGAGAGCCACCTAGATTGCACCCTTCTCGGCCGGGCACAAAAATCTAACTGAGGCTTGGAGGAGGGTCATAGGGGGAGGAGCCAGTGCACACCACCTGATCCTAAAGCTTTTACTTTTGTGCCCTGTCTCCTGCGGAGCCGCTAATCCCCATGGTCCTGACGGAGTCCCCAGCATCCACTTAGGACGTCAGAGAAAATGGAAATGTAATACCACCAGAAACTGTATAACCTGCATCACATGCTATAGTAAAGTCATATAGTCACCTGAAGTGTCAATGCTTCGGTCCCCTTTCGGACCAATTTCAAGACCTCCAACAATTACATCAGTCACTATCAAGGCAAAAAGTACCTGCAGTTACTTGTTGGCTTGAGAGCGGCTGCTGTAATTATTGGCAGCTTTGACTCAGGCAAGGGACAATGCGTGATGGGCCCTGCGTGACACAACCCCTAGTCACAACCCCGCTGTTGCTGATCACACCCCCTGCTACGGTACATAATAGGCCCTTCCTAAATTTCAGCTCCAGGCCCATGTGGTCCTTAATCTGGCACTGGTTCCACCTCTCTAGCCATAAGGAGCCGTGAGTTGAAAAATGCAAACTATTCTGCCTAGAGAAGGAAGCATAAAACTGTTTTGTGAGTATGCGCATTAGGACAATGCGTGTTTTACACAAAGACAACAAACGTCATATCAGTCCCACAGTGTGCTTTATTCAGACATGGATGGAGGTGCTATCACTGTGGCTTACAGGGAATTAGCAGCGATGCACTAGTATGTTAATGCAGCAGGAGGTGTAGTGCATGGGAGAAAGGAAGACACAGACTGTGGTGTGTTTGGGGGGGGAAGTAGATATACACTCATATAGAGCAGCAAATTCTATTGCTCTTATATAAAAATCTGAGGTGGCCCTAGAGATACCAGGCCCCAAGATTTTTGTTGCCAGCCCTGGATGCAGCATCTGATCACCTGTGATACCACTGGTCAGCTGCATGACCCATGGGGTCGCACAAGCTGGCGGCTGCAGCTCCTACAAAGAGGCCAGGAAATCTCTGTCTCCCTACGGAGACCCAGGCCTTGGCACCAGAGCCGGATTAAGGGGGGGGGGGGTCCCGGGGATACGTACCCCCGGGCCCCCCTTTCCAAAAGGGCCCCCTGCCACACTACAGATCGGATCTCTCTTCCGATCCGATCTGTGGTGCTGTACTCCCGTCCGCACTGCAGCGGCGGCCGTACAAACAGGACAGCTGAGCAATGGCTCAGCTGTCCAATAACGTATGAGTGAAGTAGGCTGCCCCAATGGATGAGCTGCAGGCTGCTTCATTCATACATGATTGGAGAGCTGAGCCGTCGCTCAGCTGTCTGTGCGGTTGGCGGGGACGGGAGCGCAGTTCGATCGTTGGCTGGTATGTGACCCCCCTACCCCGGCCTCCTCCTCTCTTGAATAGGGGCCCCACTGTCTTAAGTACCCCGGGCCCCCCATGGAATTAATCCGGCTCTGCTTGGCACTGCCCCAAAATAAAGGCAACACACCTCTTTTGGGAAACAGCGGCCGTCACCACCTCCTCCCTGCCACTAAACGCAGCAAACTGTCAATCACCGACAGTCTGCAGCCATAGTGTGTAAAACATTGCAGGACCCACCAGCACCCCTGATTAGTGTTAGAGTCACTTCCCCAAACACTAGTATGGGGAGAGTGATTCATAGAAAAATGGAAACTTTTTGTTAGCGTTTTACCTCTTAGTTTAATTTTGTCATCTGAAGATGGTGAAATGAGCTGAAGCATACCTTGCCGAGTGGAGTGGGCGGATGTTGGAGCACAAATCACTGCTGGCTCATACGCAGTGGGAAGATGATTTACAGCACTTTTGCTAGCTCACTCTCTGTGCTGCTTGCCGTTTTCCGGAGGACATCACTGGACAGGTTAGTATTACTAAATGGCTACATAAATCTACTATATATCACATCAATATGATGTGCTAAATATTGGTAATTACTAGAGATGAGCAGGTTCGGTTCTCAGAGAACCGAACCCTACCGGACTTCATTACCCGAGCCCGGATCCGAGTCAGGCTCGGGTTTTCCCGCCTGACTCGGAAACCAGAACGAGGCAAAATGTCATCATCCCGCTGTCGGATTCTCGCGGGTTTTGGATTCTGAATAAGGAGCCGCGCGTCGCCGCCATTTTCACTCCGGCATTGGAGAGTGTAGAGAGAGGACGTGTCTCCGTCCTCTCAGTGTCCTCAGTGTCCGTGTCTTGTGCTGCATCTGTCCAGTCACAGTGGTTGTGTCCTCTGCTGCCATATGTCCAGTGCTGCAGTATAAGTCCAGTCCAGTGGTGCTGTGTTGTGCTGCATCAGTTCAGTGGTGGCGTATTGTACGGTATCAGTCCAGACACAGTGGTTGTGTCCTCTGCTGCCATATGTCCAGTGCTGCTGTATAAGTCCAGTCCAGTGGTGGTGTGTTGTGCTGCATCAGTTCAGTGGTGGTGTGTTGTGCTGCATCAGTCCAGTGGTGGTGTATTGTGCTGCATCAGTCCAGTCACAGTGGTGGTGTCCTCTGCTGCCATATGTCCAGTGTTGTTGTATAAGTCCAGTACATTGCAGTGGTGCTGTGTTGTCCTGCATCAGTCCAGTTGTGGTGTCCCTGTGCTGCCATATATGTCCAGTGGTACTGCCGTATGTGTCCAGTGATCCTCCCATATATATGTCCATTGACACTGCCGTATATGTCCAGCAGTACTGCCGTATAAATCGAGTGATCCTGCCATATAAGTTCAGTGATCCTGCCGTATAATTCCAGTGGAACTGGCGTATAAGTCCAGTCCAGTGATACTGCCGTATATGTCCATTGATACTGCCGTATATGTCCAGCGGTACTGCCGTATATGTCCAGCGGTACTGCCGTATAATTACAGTGGTACTGGCATACAAGTCCAGTCCAGTGATACTGATAAATATATATGTCCAGTGATACTGCCATATATGTCCATTGATCCTGCCGTATATGTCAGTGATACTGCCATATATGTCCATTAATCCTGCCGTATATGTCCAGCGGTACTGCCGTATAAATCCAGTGATCCTGCCGTATAAGTCCAGTGATCCTGCCGTATAATTCCAGTGATCCTGCTGTATAATTCCATATAAGTCCATATAATTCAGTATAAGTCCAGTCCAGTGGTGCTGCCACATAAGTTCAGTGGTGCTGTCCTGAGCTGTATATTATTTACTCCAAATAAAGGGGTTATTAATATTTAATCCAAATAATTTTCACAGGGTTTGCCCTGTGTGGTGTAGAGGTATGCTCTCCTGTACCACATATTGTTATAAACTCCAGAAAAATAATGGAGAACAAAAATTTGGAGGATAAAATAGGGAAAGATCAAGAACCACTTCCTCCTAGTGCTGAAGCTGCTGCCACTAGTCCAGAGGTTCCCAAACTGTGTGCTGTGGCTCCCTGGGGTGCCTCGGGACACTTGCAGGGGTGCCCTGGGTTGGTGGTCCAGGACCAATTCAAATTATTCATGGTCAATATAATAGGCAAAACCAGTGCTGGTGGCTGCAAGTCATAAAATATGTGGTCAAACAGAAGCAAATCTTGTCCCTCACCACACAACTGACCCTAAGGATGACATATAAACGCGATCTACTTAATGTAATATTTCTTTCTAAATTTCTCAATAAGAAATTTTGGCCTAGGGGTGCCGTGAAAAAAATTCTGATATTCTAGGGCGTCGTGATTCAAAAAAGTTTGGAATCCACTGCACTAGTCATGACATAGACGATGAAATGCCATCAACGTTGTATGCCAAGGCCGATGCCCAATGTGATAATAGAGGTCATGTAAAATCCAAAAAAGACAAGTTCTGTAAAAAGACACCAAAAAATAAATTGAAATGGTCTGAGGAGAAACTTAAACATGCCAATATGCCATTTCCGACACGGAGTGGCAAGGAACGGCTAAGGCCCTGGCATATGTTCATGACTAGTGGTTCAGCTTCACATGAAGATGGAAGCCCTCATCCTCCCGCTAGAAAAATGATAAGAGTTAACCTGGAAAAAGAACAGCAAAGAACTGTGCATTCTGAGATGGTATCACAAATCCCCAAGGAGAGTCCAAGTGTGTCGGCGGTTGCGATACCTGACCTTCCCAACACTGGACGGGAAGAGGTGGCTCCTTCCACCATTTGCACACCCTCTGCAAGTGCTGGAAGGAGCACCCACAGTCCAGTTTCTGATATTCAAATTGAAGATGTCACTGTTGAAGTACTCAAGGATGAAGATATGGGTGTTGCTGGTGCTGAGGAGGGAGTTGACTATGAGGATTCTGATGGTGATGTGATTTGTTTAAATCAGGCACAGGGGTGACAGTTGTTGTCCGTGGGATAAATAAGCCTATTGTGATGTCTGGGCAAAATACCAAAAAAGCCACCTCTTCGGTGTGGAATTATTTTTTCACAAATCCGGACAACAGGGGTCAAGCCATGTGTTGCCTCTGTAAATCTGTAATAAGCAGGAGTAAGGATGTTAACCACCTAGGAACATCCTCCCTTATTCGTCACCTGCAGCGCATTCATCAGAAGTCACTGTCAAGTTGTGAAACTTTGGGTAAGAGTATAAGCAGCCCACTGACACCTAAATCCCTTCTTCCTCTTGTACCCAAGCTCCTGAAAGCCACAACATTAACTTCCTCAACATCAACTTCCTCCTCAGTCAGGAACACCAATAGTCCTGCAGGCCATGTCACTGACAAGACTGAGGATTCCTCTCCTAACTGGGATTCCTCCGGAGAATCCTTGAGTGGTACGCCTGCTGTTGCTGCTGCCGCTGCTGTTGTTGCTGCTGGGAGTGGATCATCATCCCAGAGGGGAAGTCGGAAGACCACTTGTACTACTTCAACTAAGCAACTGACTGTCCAACAGTCCTTTTTGAGGAAGATGAAATATGACAGCAGTCGTCCTTTTGCAAAGCGGATAACTGAGGCCTTGACAGCTATGTTGGTGTTAGACATGTGTCCGGTATCCGCCATTAGTTCAGTGGGACTTAGAGAATTGTTTGAGGTACTGTGTCCACGGTATCAAATCCCATCTAGGTTCCACTTCACTAGGCAGGCGATACCAAGAATATACAGAGATGTCAGAAAAAGTGTCCTCAGTGTCCTACAAAATGCAGTTGTACCCACTGTCCACTTAACCACGGACATGTGGACAAGTGGAACAGGGCAGACTGAGGACTATATGACTGTCACAGCCCACTGGGTAGATGTATGGCCTCCCGCAGCAACAAAAGCAGCGGCACCAGTAGCAGCATCTCGCAAACGCCAACTCGTTCCTAGGCAGGCTACACTATGTATCACCGCTTTCCATAAGAGGCACACCGCTGACAACCTCTTACGGAAACTAAGGGACATCATTGCACAATGACTTACCCCAATTAGACTCTCCTGGGGATTTGTGATATTGGATAACGCCACCAATATTGTGTGTGCATTACATCTGGGCAAATTTCAGCACATCCCATGTTTTGCACATACAATTATTTTGGTGGTGCAGAATTTTTTGAAAAATGACAGGGGCGTGCAGGAGATGCTGTCGGCGGCCCGAAAAATTGTGGGCCACTTTCGGCATTCAGTCACCGCATGCCGAAGACTGGAGTGCCATTAAACACAACTGAACCTTCCCTGCCATCACCTGGTAATTAGGTGGAATTCAACACTCTATATGCTTCAGAGGATGGGGGAGCAGCAAAAGGCCATTCAAGCCTATACATCCACCTACGATATAGGCAAAGGAGGGGGATTGCACCTGACTCAGGCGCAGTGGAGAATTATTCCATCTTGTGCAAGGTTCTGCAACCCTTCGAACTTGCCACACATATGAAGTCAGTTCAGACACTGCCAACTTGAGTCAGGTCATTCCCCTAATCAGGCTTTTGCAGAAGCAGCTGGAGAAATTAAAGGAGGAGCTAAGACGGAGTGATTCCGCAAAGTATGTGGGACTTGTGGATGGAGCCCTTCATTTGCTTTGCCAGGATTCAAGGGTGGTCAATCTGTTGAAATCAGAGCACTACATTTTGGCCACCGTGCTCGATCCTAGGTTTAAAGCCTACGTTGTATCTCTCTTTCCAGCAGACACAAGTCTGCAGAGGTTCAAAGACCTGCTAGTGAGAAAATTGTCAACTCAAATGGAACGTGACCCGTCAACAGCTCCTCCTTCACTTTCTCCCGCAACTGGGGCTGCAAGGAGAAGGAGAAGATTTCCAAGCCCACCCGCTGGCGGTGATGCAGGACTGTCAGGAGCGAGTGCTGACATCTGGTCCGGACTGAAGGACCTGCCAATGATTACTGACATGTCTACTGTCTGTTAGGGTCTCCTGCCCTGTGCTGCCACGTCGTCATGGCAACCGGGAGACGAGTGCTAGCGGAGTAACCTGAGCGCAGCTGATACTCCGGTTCGGGTCTTTTGCTGTGCAGTGGTTACAGGCATGGGATCCGGTGCTGGTTTTTGTGCTCACAGTCTGTGAGGTCTGAGGGGGGCGTGGACAGCACCTGCTTTATAAGGCCTCTTCTCAGGTTAAGCAGATGCTGCTGAATCTTTGTTGGTTAGTCAGTTCCTGAAAGTTAGCCAGTACTGTGTAGCTTTGTATTTTGTTGTTGCTTACTGCAAATAGGCCTGGGCATTTGGTACTACACTCTGCCAATCCAGACCTAGCAGTAAGACTGGAGTCAGTCGTTTAGCCTGCTGAGGTTCTTTTGCTATTCTGTGAACCCAGCAGGTTTGTGGCTGTACTTTCAGACCTGCCTGCATAATCCTCTCTCACTGTGCAGGGCGTCCATGTGTCAGTTTAGTGGCAGTAAGCTGAACCTGGGCCCTGCAAGTGAGAATTAGGATTGTGGAGACTCTCCTTGTGTCTATTATTCCATCTCTGACCAAGGAGTTTACTGCCACACCCGTTGGTAACCCTTTAGGGTTTTGCTGTTGCCCTTAGCAACAGCATTTCGGGTTCTCTACGTATTAAAACACAACATCTTGCTTTTTCCATCTGAGCATTTCTAATACTAGGGAGACACCCAGTTTCTTAGCCTCTGGGCTTCTCTGTTCACTCTGTGTTGGTTTTGTTACCCTATCACCTTCTGTGTACGTTATGTCATATTTCCCAGTCTGTCTGTGAGTTCATTTGTTTTGCATCCCTCTCTGTTCAGACACCAGTACATTCCTGCAGGCACTGGTGTGTATAACAGTTCAAACACCAGTACATTCCTGCAGGCACTGGTGTGCATAACATATTCAGCAGCCCAATACTCCTGTTGAAATTTTGTGGGAATATGGAGCATACCCCTCAAAATACGTTGCAACAGGTGGTCGATCAGGTGCAGGTCCTGACTCGTCAATTTAATGATTTGTCCATTAAAATGCACACCTCCCAGGCCGCTGGCGGAGCTCCCGCAGCAGCAGCACCTTCAGGGGTTAAGGAGCCAAAAGTAAATCTTCCGGATCGTTTTTCTGGAGATCGCTTGCAGTTCTTTTGTTTCAAGGAGAGCTGCAAATTATATTTCCAGCTTAGGCCTCAGTCTTCTGGGTCAGAGATTCAGCGGGTGGGCATAGTGATTTCCTTGCTACAAGGAGACCCACAGGTCTGGGCATATGGGTTGCAGCCTGACTGTCCGTCGCTTAAAAGTGTTGATGCTTTTTTTACGGCACTGGGCATGTTGTATGATGACCCTGACAAGACGGCCTCAGCCGAGGCTCAGATTTCGATCCTTAAGCAAGGGCGAAGGCCAGTTGAGGTTTACTGTACGGAGTTTCGGAGGTTGGCCCATGATACCCAGTGGAATGACCCAGCCCTGAGACACCAGTACCGAAGAGGTCTTTCTAACCAGATAAAAGACCAACTGGTACAATATCCCTTGCCTGATAGCTTGGATCAGCTCATGCAGTTATCCATCCGGGTGGATAGACGGCTGAGAGAGCGTAGGCTTGAAAGGGAGACCGAGGTTTCCTCCTTTCCCAAGGGAACCTCAGACTCTGAGGAATTTTCCGAGGAGCCTATGCAGATTGGGGCTACCCGCCTCTCCTCGCG
>NW_026969922.1:0-20036 GCF_028390025.1 Pseudophryne corroboree
GCTTTTTAAATTTTCTTTCTAGTGTCCTTCGTTTGGGAGAAAAATGCAAAGGTACAAGACAGCTTTTCCTTGCCAATATCTCTCTTTTGCAAAGAGCTGCGCATTGGAAAATTCAGGGCTATGCCGTGTAGATGATGGCCTAACAGGAGGCTTTAAAATTTTCTTTCTAGTGTCCTTCGTTTGCGAGAAAAATGCAAAGGTACAAGACAGCTTTTCCTTGCCAATATCTCTCTTTTGCAAAGAGCTGCGCATTGGAAAATTCAGGGCTATGCCGTGTAGATGATGGCCTAACAGGAGGCTTTAAAATTTTCTTTCTAGTGTCCTTCGTTTGCGAGAAAAATGCAAAGGTACAAGACAGCTTTTCCTTTCCAATATCTCTCTTTTGCAAAGAGCTACGCATTGGAAAATTCAGGGCTATACCGTGTAGATATAGCACTAACAGGAGGCTTTAAAATTTTCATTCTAGTGTCCTTCGTTTGGGAGAAAAATCCAATGGTACATGACAGCTTTTCCTTGCCAATATCTCTCTTTTGCAAAGAGCTGCGCATTGGAAAATTCAGGGCTATGCCGTGTAGAAGATGGCCTAACAGGAGGCTTTAAAATTTTCTTTCTAGTGTCCTTCGTTTGGGAGAAAAATGCAAAGGTACAAGACAGCTTTTCCTTGCCAATATCTCTCTTTTGCAAAGAGCTGCGCATTGGAAAATTCAGGGCTATGCCGTGTAGATGATGGCCTAACAGGAGGCTTTAAAATTTTCTTTCTAGTTTCCTTCGTTTGGGAGAAAAATGCAAAGGTACAAGACAGCTTTTCCTTGCCAATATCTCTCTTTTGCAAAGAGCTGCGCATTGGAAAATTCAGGGCTATGCCGTGTAGATGATGGCCTAACAGGAGGCTTTAAAATTTTCTTTCTAGTGTCCTTCGTTTGAGAGAAAAATGCAAAGGTACAAGACAGCTTTTCCTTGCCAATATCTCTCTTTTGCAAAGAGCTGCGCATTGCAAAATTCAGGGCTATGCCGTGTAGATGATGGCCTAACAGGAGGCTTTAAAATTTTCTTTCTAGTGTCCTTCGTTTGAGAGAAAAATGCAAAGGTACAAGACAGCTTTTCCTTGCCAATATCTCTCTTTTGCAAAGAGCTGCTCATTGCAAAATTCAGGGCTATGCCGTGTAGATGATGGCCTAACAGGAGGCTTTAACATTTTCTTTCTAGTGTCCTTCGTTTGGGAGAAAAATGCAAAGGTACAAGACAGCTTTTCCTTGCCAATATCTCTCTTTTGCAAAGAGCTGCGCATTGGAAAATTCAGGGCTATGCCGTGTAGATGATGGCCTAACAGGAGGCTTTAAAATTTTCTTTCTAGTGTCCTTTGTTTGCGAGAAAAATGCAAAGGTACAAGACAGCTTTTCCTTGCCAATATCTCTCTTTTGCAAAGAGCTGCGCATTGGAAAATTCAGGGCTATGCCGTGTAGATGATGGCCTAACAGGAGGCTTTAAAATTTTCTTTCTAGTGTCCTTCGTTTGAGAGAAAAATGCAAAGGTACAAGACAGCTTTTCCTTGCCAATATCTCTCATTTGCAAAGAGCTGCGCATTGGAAAATTCAGGGCTATGCCGTGTAGATGATGGCCTAACAGGAGGCTTTAAAATTTTCTTTCTAGTGTCCTTTGTTTGCGAGAAAAATGCAAAAAGGTACAAGACAGCTTTTCCTTGCCAATATCTCTCTTTTGCAAAGAGCTGCGCATTGGAAAATTCAGGGCTATGCCGTGTAGATGATGGCCTAACAGGAGGCTTTAAAATTTTCTTTCTAGTGTCCTTCGTTTGGGAGAAAAATGCAAAGGTACAAGACAGCTTTTCCTTGCCAATATCTCTCTTTTGCAAAGAGCTGCGCATTGGAAAATTCAGGGCTATACCGTGTAGATGATGGCCTAACAGGAGGCTTTAAAATTTTCTTTCTAGTGTCCTTCGTTTGGGAGAAAAATGCAAAGGTACAAGACAGCTTTTCCTTGCCAATATCTCTCTTTTGCAAAGAGCTGCGCATTGGAAAATTCAGGGCTATGCCGTGTAGATGATGGCCTAACAGGAGGCTTTAAAATTTTCTTTCTAGTGTCCTTCGTTTGGGAGAAAAATGCAAAGGTACAAGACAGCTTTTCCTTGCCAATATCTCTCTTTTGCAAAGAGCTGCGCATTGCAAAATTCAGGGCTATGCCGTGTAGATGATGGCCTAACAGGAGGCTTTAAAATTTTCTTTCTAGTGTCCTTCGTTTGGGAGAAAAATGCAAAGGTACAAGACAGCTTTTTCTTGCCAATATCTCTCTTTTGCAAAGAGCTGCGCATTGGAAAATTCAGGGCTATACCGTGTAGATGATGGCCTAACAGGAGGCTTTAAAATTTTCTTTCTAGTGTCCTTCGTTTGGGAGAAAAATGCAAAGGTACAAGACAGCTTTTCCTTGCCAATATCTCTCTTTTGCAAAGAGCTGCGCATTGGAAAATTCAGGGCTATGCCGTGTAGATGATGGCCTAACAGGAGGCTTTAAAATTTTCTTTCTAGTGTCCTTCGTTTGAGAGAAAAATGCAAAGGTACAAGACAGCTTTTCCTTGCCAATATCTCTCTTTTGCAAAGAGCTGCGCATTGGAAAATTCAGGGCTATGCCGTGTAGATGATGGCCTAACAGGAGGCTTTAAAATTTTCTTTCTAGTGTCCTTCGTTTGGGAGAAAAATGCAAAGGTACAAGACAGCTTTTCCTTGCCAATATCTCTCTTTTGCAAAGAGCTGCGCATTGGAAAATTCAGGGCTATGCCGTGTAGATGATGGCCTAAAAGGAGGCTTTAAAATTTTCTTTCTAGTGTCCTTCGTTTGCGAGAAAATTGCAAAGGTACAAGACAGCTTTTCCTTGCCAATATCTCTCTTTTGCAAAGAGCTGCGTATTGGAAAATTCAGGGCTATGCCGTGTAGATGATGGCCTAACAGGAGGCTTTAAAATTTTCTTTCTAGTGTCCTTCGTTTGGGAGAAAAATGCAAAGGTACAAGACAGCTTTTCCTTGCCAATATCTCTCTTTTGCAAAGAGCTGCGCATTGGAAAATTCAGGGCTATGCCGTGTAGATGATGGCCTAACAGGAGGCTTTAAAATTTTCTTTCTAGTGTCCTTCGTTTGCGAGAAAAATGCAAAGGTACAAGACAGCTTTTCCTTGCCAATATCTCTCTTTTGCAAAGAGCTGCGCATTGGAAAATTCAGGGCTATGCCGTGTAGATGATGGCCTAACAGGAGGCTTTAAAATTTTCTTTCTAGTGTCCTTCGTTTGCGAGAAAAATGCAAAGGTACAAGACAGCTTTTCCTTGCCAATATCTCTCTTTTGCAAAGAGCTACGCATTGGAAAATTCAGGGCTATACCGTGTAGACATAGCACTAACAGGAGGCTTTAAAATTTTCTTTCTAGTGTCCTTCGTTTGCGAGAAAATTGCAAAGGTACAAGACAGCTTTTCCTTGCCAATATCTCTCTTTTGCAAAGAGCTGCGTATTGGAAAATTCAGGGCTATGCCGTGTAGATGATGGCCTAACAGGAGGCTTTAAAATTTTCTTTCTAGTGTCCTTCGTTTGGGAGAAAAATGCAAAGGTACAAGACAGCTTTTCCTTGCCAATATCTCTCTTTTGCAAAGAGCTGCGCTTTGGAAAATTCAGGGCTATGCCGTGTAGATGATGGCCTAACAGGAGGCTTTAAAATTTTCTTTCTAATGTCCTTCGTTTGGGAGAAAAATGCAAAGGTACAAGACAGCTTTTCTTTGCCAATATCTCTCTTTTGCAAAGAGCTGCGCATTGGAAAATTCAGGGCTATGCCGTGTAGATGATGGCCTAACAGGAGGCTTTAAAATTTTCTTTCTAGTGTCCTTCGTTTGGGAGAAAAATGCAAAGGTACAAGACAGCTTTTCCTTGCCAATATCTCTCTTTTGCAAAGAGCTGCGCATTGGAAAATTCAGGGCTATGCCGTGTAGATGATGGCCTAACAGGAGGCTTTAAAATTTTCTTTCTAATGTCCTTCGTTTGGGAGAAAAATGCAAAGGTACAAGACAGCTTTTCCTTGCCAATATCTCTCTTTTGCAAAGAGCTGCGCATTGGAAAATTCAGGGCTATGCCGTGTAGATGATGGCCTAACAGGAGGCTTTAAAATTTTCTTTCTAGTGTCCTTCGTTTGCGAGAAAAATGCAAAGGTACAAGACAGCTTTTCCATGCCAATATCTCTCTTTTGCAAAGAGCTGCGCATTGGAAAATTCAGGGCTATGCCGTGTAGATGATGGCCTAACAGGAGGCTTTAAAATTTTCTTTCTAGTGTCCTTCGTTTGGGAGAAAAATGCAAAGGTAGAAGACAGCTTTTCCTTGCCAATATCTCTCTTTTGCAAAGAGCTGCGCATTGGAAAATTCAGGGCTATGCCGTGTAGATGATGGCCTAACAGGAGGCTTTAAAATTTTCTTTCTTAGTGTCCTTCGTTTGCGAGAAAAATGCAAAGGTACAAGACAGCTTTTCCTTGCCAATATTTCTCTTTTGCAAAGAGCTACGCATTGGAAAATTCAGGGCTATACCGTGTAGATATAGCACTAACAGGAGGCTTTAAAATTTTCATTCTAGTGTCCTTCGTTTGGGAGAAAAATCCAATGGTACAAGACAGATTTTTTCCTTGCCAATATCTCTCTTTTGCAAAGAGCTGCGCATTGGAAAATTCAGGGCTATGCCGTGTAGATGATGGCCTAACAGGAGGCTTTAAAATTTTCTTTCTAGTGTCCTTCGTTTGGGAGAAAAATGCAAAGGTACAAGACAGCTTTTCCTTGCCAATATCTCTCTTTTGCAAAGAGCTGCGCATTGGAAAATTCAGGGCTATGCCATGTAGATGATGGCCTAACAGGAGGCTTTAAAATTTTCTTTCTAGTGTCCTTCTTTTGGGAGAAAAATGCAAAGGTACAAGACAGCTTTTCCTTGCCAATATCCCTCTTTTGCAAAGAGCTGCGCATTGGAAAATTCAGGGCTATGCCGTGTAGATGATGGCCTAACAGGAGGCTTTAAAATTTTCTTTCTAGTGTCCTTCGTTTGAGAGAAAAATGCAAAGGTACAAGACAGCTTTTCCTTGCCAATATCTCTCTTTTGCAAAGAGCTGCGCATTGGAAAATTCAGGGCTATGCCGTGTAGATGATGGCCTAACAGGAGGCTTTAAAATTTTCTTTCTAGTGTCCTTCGTTTGGGAGAAAAATGCAAAGGTACAAGACAGCTTTTCCTTGCCAATATCTCTCTTTTGCAAAGAGCTGCGCATTGGAAAATTCAGGGCTATGCCGTGTAGATGATGACCTAACAGGAAGCTTTAAAATTTTCTTTCTAGTGTCCTTCGTTTGAGAGAAAAATGCAAAGGTACAAGACAGCTTTTCCTTGCCAATATCTCTCTTTTGCAAAGAGCTGCGTATTGGAAAATTCAGGGCTATGCCGTGTAGATGATGGCCTAACAGGAGGCTTTAAAATTTTCTTTCTAGTGTCCTTCGTTTGGGAGAAAAATGCAAAGGTACAAGACAGCTTTTCCTTGCCAATATCTCTCTTTTGCAAAGAGCTGCGCATTGCAAAATTCAGGGCTATGCCGTGTAGATGATGGCCTAACAGGAGGCTTTAAAATTTTCTTTCTAGTGTCCTTCGTTTGCGAGAAAAATGCAAAGGTACAAGACAGCTTTGCCTTGCCAATATCTCTCTTTTGCAAAGAGCTGCGCATTGGAAAATTCAGGGCTATGCCGTGTTGATGATGGCCTAAAAGGAGGCTTTAAAATTTTCTTTCTAGTGTCCTTCGTTTGCGAGAAAATTGCAAAGGTACAAGACAGCTTTTCATTGCCAATATCTCTCTTTTGCAAAGAGCTGCGTATTGGAAAATTCAGGGCTATGCCGTGTAGATGATGGCCTAACAGGAGGCTTTAAAATTTTCTTTCTAGTGTCCTTCGTTTGGGAGAAAAATGCAAAGGTACAAGACAGCTTTTCCTTGCCAATATCTCTCTTTTGCAAAGAGCTGCGCATTGGAAAATTCAGGACTATACCGTGTAGATGATGGCCTAACAGGAGGCTTTAAAATTTTCTTTCTAGTGTCCTTCGTTTGGGAGAAAAATGCAAAGGTACAAGACAGCTTTTCCTTGCCAATATCTCTCTTTTGCAAAGAGCTGCGCATTGGAAAATTCAGGGCTATGCCGTGTAGATGATGGCCTAACAGGAGGCTTTAAAATTTTCTTTCTAGTGTCCTTTGTTTGCGAGAAAAATGCAAAGGTACAAGACAGCTTTTCCTTGCCAATATCTCTCTTTTGCAAAGAGCTGCGCATTGGAAAATTCAGGGCTATGCCGTGTAGATGATGACCTAACAGGAAGCTTTAAAATTTTCTTTCTAGTGTCCTTCGTTTGAGAGAAAAATGCAAAGGTACAAGACAGCTTTTCCTTGCCAATATCTCTCTTTTGCAAAGAGCTGCGTATTGGAAAATTCAGGGCTATGCCGTGTAGATGATGGCCTAACAGGAGGCTTTAAAATTTTCTTTCTAGTGTCCTTCGTTTGGGAGAAAAATGCAAAGGTACAAGACAGCTTTTCCTTGCCAATATCTCTCTTTTGCAAAGAGCTGCGCATTGCAAAATTCAGGGCTATGCCGTGTAGATGATGGCCTAACAGGAGGCTTTAAAATTTTCTTTCTAGTGTCCTTCGTTTGCGAGAAAAATGCAAAGGTACAAGACAGCTTTGCCTTGCCAATATCTCTCTTTTGCAAAGAGCTGCGCATTGGAAAATTCAGGGCTATGCCGTGTTGATGATGGCCTAAAAGGAGGCTTTAAAATTTTCTTTCTAGTGTCCTTCGTTTGCGAGAAAATTGCAAAGGTACAAGACAGCTTTTCATTGCCAATATCTCTCTTTTGCAAAGAGCTGCGTATTGGAAAATTCAGGGCTATGCCGTGTAGATGATGGCCTAACAGGAGGCTTTAAAATTTTCTTTCTAGTGTCCTTCGTTTGGGAGAAAAATGCAAAGGTACAAGACAGCTTTTCCTTGCCAATATCTCTCTTTTGCAAAGAGCTGCGCATTGGAAAATTCAGGACTATACCGTGTAGATGATGGCCTAACAGGAGGCTTTAAAATTTTCTTTCTAGTGTCCTTCGTTTGGGAGAAAAATGCAAAGGTACAAGACAGCTTTTCCTTGCCAATATCTCTCTTTTGCAAAGAGCTGCGCATTGGAAAATTCAGGGCTATGCCGTGTAGATGATGGCCTAACAGGAGGCTTTAAAATTTTCTTTCTAGTGTCCTTTGTTTGCGAGAAAAATGCAAAGGTACAAGACAGCTTTTCCTTGCCAATATCTCTCTTTTGCAAAGAGCTGCGCATTGGAAAATTCAGGGCTATGCCGTGTAGATGATGGCCTAACAGGAGGCTTTACAATTTTCTTTCTAGTGTCCTTCGTTTGCGAGAAAATTGCAAAGGTACAAGACAGCTTTTCCTTGCCAATATCTCTCTTTTGCAAAGAGCTGCGTATTGGAAAATTCAGGGCTATGCCGTGTAGATGATGGCCTAACAGGAGGCTTTAAAATTTTCTTTCTAGTGTCCTTCGTTTGGGAGAAAAATGCAAAGGTACAAGACAGCTTTTCCTTGCCAATATCTCTCTTTTGCAAAGAGCTGCGCATTGGAAAATTCAGGGCTATGCCGTGTAGATGATGGCCTAACAGGAGGCTTTAAAATTTTCTTTCTAGTGTCCTTCGTTTGGGAGAAAAATGCAAAGGTACAAGACAGCTTTTCCTTGCCAATATCTTTTGCAAAGAGCTGCGCATTGGAAAATTCAGGGCTATGCCGTGTAGATGATGGCCTAACAGGAGGCTTTAAAATTTTCTTTCTAGTGTCCTTCGTTTGCGAGAAAAATGCAAAGGTACAAGACAGCTTTTCCTTGCCAATATCTCTCTTTTGCAAAGAGCTGCGCATTGGAAAATTCAGGGCTATGCCGTGTAGATGATGGCCTAACAGGAGGCTTTAAAATTTTCTTTCTAGTGTCCTTCGTTTGGGAGAAAAATGCAAAGGTACAAGACAGCTTTTCCTTGCCAATATCTCTCTTTTGCAAAGAGCTGCGCATTGGAAAATTTAGGGCTATGCCGTGTAGATGATGGCCTAACAGGAGGCTTTCAAATTTTCTTTCTAGTGTCCTTCGTTTGCGAGAAAAATGCAAAGGTACAAGACAGCTTTTCCTTGCCAATATCTCTCTTTTGCAAAGAGCTACGCATTGGAAAATTCAGGGCTATGCCGTGTAGATGATGGCCTAACAGGAGGCTTTAAAATTTTCTTTCTAGTGTCCTTCGTTTGCGAGAAAAATGCAAAGGTACAAGACAGCTTTGCCTTGCCAATATCTCTCTTTTGCAAAGAGCTGCGCATTGGAAAATTCAGGGCTATGCCGTGTTGATGATGGCCTAAAAGGAGGCTTTAAAATTTTCTTTCTAGTGTCCTTCGTTTGCGAGAAAATTGCAAAGGTACAAGACAGCTTTTCCTTGCCAATATCTCTCTTTTGCAAAGAGCTGCGTATTGGAAAATTCAGGGCTATGCCGTGTAGATGATGGCCTAACAGGAGGCTTTAAAATTTTCTTTCTAGTGTCCTTCGTTTGCGAGAAAAATGCAAAGGTACAAGACAGCTTTGCCTTGCCAATATCTCTCTTTTGCAAAGAGCTGCGCATTGGAAAATTCAGGGCTATGCCGTGTTGATGATGGCCTAAAAGGAGGCTTTAAAATTTTCTTTCTAGTGTCCTTCGTTTGCGAGAAAATTGCAAAGGTACAAGACAGGTTTTCCTTGCCAATATCTCTCTTTTGCAAAGAGCTGCGTATTGGAAAATTCAGGGCTATGCCGTGTAGATGATGGCCTAACAGGAGGCTTTAAAATTTTCTTTCTAGTGTCCTTCGTTTGGGAGAAAAATGCAAAGGTACAAGACAGCTTTTCCTTGCCAATATCTCTCTTTTGCAAAGAGCTGCGCATTGGAAAATTCAGGACTATACCGTGTAGATGATGGCCTAACAGGAGGCTTTAAAATTTTCTTTCTAGTGTCCTTCGTTTGGGAGAAAAATGCAAAGGTACAAGACAGCTTTTCCTTGCCAATATCTCTCTTTTGCAAAGAGCTGCGCATTGGAAAATTCAGGGCTATGCCGTGTAGATGATGGCCTAACAGGAGGCTTTAAAATTTTCTTTCTAGTGTCCTTTGTTTGCGAGAAAAATGCAAAGGTACAAGACAGCTTTTCCTTGCCAATATCTCTCTTTTGCAAAGAGCTGCGCATTGGAAAATTCAGGGCTATGCCGTGTAGATGATGGCCTAACAGGAGGCTTTACAATTTTCTTTCTAGTGTCCTTCGTTTGCGAGAAAATTGCAAAGGTACAAGACAGCTTTTCCTTGCCAATATCTCTCTTTTGCAAAGAGCTGCGTATTGGAAAATTCAGGGCTATGCCGTGTAGATGATGGCCTAACAGGAGGCTTTAAAATTTTCTTTCTAGTGTCCTTCGTTTGGGAGAAAAATGCAAAGGTACAAGACAGCTTTTCCTTGCCAATATCTCTCTTTTGCAAAGAGCTGCGCATTGGAAAATTCAGGGCTATGCCGTGTAGATGATGGCCTAACAGGAGGCTTTAAAATTTTCTTTCTAGTGTCCTTCGTTTGGGAGAAAAATGCAAAGGTACAAGACAGCTTTTCCTTGCCAATATCTTTTGCAAAGAGCTGCGCATTGGAAAATTCAGGGCTATGCCGTGTAGATGATGGCCTAACAGGAGGCTTTAAAATTTTCTTTCTAGTGTCCTTCGTTTGCGAGAAAAATGCAAAGGTACAAGACAGCTTTTCCTTGCCAATATCTCTCTTTTGCAAAGAGCTGCGCATTGGAAAATTCAGGGCTATGCCGTGTAGATGATGGCCTAACAGGAGGCTTTAAAATTTTCTTTCTAGTGTCCTTCGTGTGGGAGAAAAATGCAAAGGTACAAGACAGCTTTTCCTTGCCAATATCTCTCTTTTGCAAAGAGCTGCGCATTGGAAAATTTAGGGCTATGCCGTGTAGATGATGGCCTAACAGGAGGCTTTCAAATTTTCTTTCTAGTGTCCTTCGTTTGCGAGAAAAATGCAAAGGTACAAGACAGCTTTTCCTTGCCAATATCTCTCTTTTGCAAAGAGCTACGCATTGGAAAATTCAGGGCTATACCGTGTAGATGATGGCCTAACAGGAGGCTTTAAAATTTTCTTTCTAGTGTCCTTCGTTTGGGAGAAAAATGCAAAGGTACAAGACAGCTTTTCCTTGCCAATATCTCTCTTTTGCAAAGAGCTACGCATTGGAAAATTCAGGGCTATACCGTGTAGATATAGCACTAACAGGAGGCTTTAAAATTTTCTTTCTAGTGTCCTTCGTTTGGGAGAAAAATGCAAAGGTACAAGACAGGTTTTCCTTGCCAATATCTCTCTTTTGCAAAGAGCTGCGCATTGGAAAATTCAGGGCTATGCCGTGTAGATGATGGCCTAACAGGAGGCTTTAAAATTTTCTTTCTAGTGTCCTTCGTTTGGGAGAAAAATGCAAAGGTACAAGACAGCTTTTCCTTGCCAATATCTCTCTTTTGCAAAGAGCTACGCATTGGAAAATTCAGGGCTATACCGTGTAGATATAGCACTAACAGGAGGCTTTAAAAATTTCATTCTAGTGTCCTTCGTTTGGGAGAAAAATGCAAAGGTACAAGACAGGTTTTCCTTGCCAATATCTCTCTTTTGCAAAGAGCTGCGCATTGGAAAATTCAGGGCTATGCCGTGTAGATGATGGCCTAACAGGAGGCTTTAAAATTTTCTTTCTAGTGACCTTCGTTTGGGAGAAAAATGCAAAGGTACAAGACAGGTTTTCCTTGCCAATATCTCTCTTTTGCAAAGAGCTGCGCATTGGAAAATTCAGGGCTATGCCGTGTAGATGATGGCCTAACAGGAGGCTTTAAAATTTTCTTTCTAGTGTCCTTCGTTTGGGAGAAAAATGCAAAGGTACAAGACAGGTTTTCCTTGCCAATATCTCTCTTTTGCAAAGAGCTGCGCATTGGAAAATTCAGGGCTATGCCGTGTAGATGATGGCCTAACAGGAGGCTTTAAAATTTTCTTTCTAGTGTCCTTCGTTTGGGAGAAAAATGCAAAGGTACAAGACAGCTTTTCCTTGCCAATATCTCTCTTTTCCAAAGAGCTGCGCATTGGAAAATTCAGGGCTATGCCGTGTAGATGATGGCCTAACAGGAGGCTTTAAAATTTTCTTTCAAGTGTCCTTCGTTTGGGAGAAAAATGCAAAGGTACAAGACAGCTTTTCCTTGCCAATATCTCTCTTTTGCAAAGAGCTGCGCATTGGAAAATTCAGGGCTATGCCGTGTAGATGATGGCCTAACAGGAGGCTTTAAAATTTTATTTCTAGTGTCCTTCGTTTGCGAGAAAAATGCAAAGGTACAAGACAGCTTTTCCTTGCCAATATCTCTCTTTTGCAAAGAGCTACGCATTGGAAAATTCAGGGCTATACCGTGTAGATATAGCACTAACAGGAGGCTTTAACATTTTCATTCTAGTGTCCTTCGTTTGGGAGAAAAATCCAATGGAACAAGTCAGCTTTTCCTTGCCAATATCTCTCTTTTGCAAAGAGCTGCGCATTGGAAAATTCAGGGCTATGCCGTGTAGATGATGGCCTAACAGGAGGCTTTAAAATTTTCTTTCTAGTGTCCTTCGTTTGGGAGAAAAATGCAACGGTACAAGACAGCTTTTCCTTGCCAATATCTCTCTTTTGCAAAGAGCTGCGCATTGGAAAATTCAGGGCTATGCCATGTAGATGATGGCCTAACAGGAGGCTTTAAAATTATCTTTCTAGTGTCCTTCGTTTGGGAGAAAAATGCAAAGGTACAAGACAGCTTTTCCTTGCCAATATCTCTCTTTTGCAAAGAGCTGCGCATTGGAAAATTCAGGGCTATGCCGTGTAGATGATGGCCTAACAGGAGGCTTTAAAATGTTCTTTCTAGTGTCCTTTGTTTGCGAGAAAAATGCAAAGGTACAAGACAGCTTTTCCTTGCCAATATCTCTCTTTTGCAAAGAGCTGCGCATTGGAAAATTCAGGGCTATGCCGTGTAGATGATGGCCTAACAGGAGGCTTTACAATTTTCTTTCTAGTGTCCTTCGTTTGCGAGAAAATTGCAAAGGTACAAGACAGCTTTTCCTTGCCAATATCTCTCTTTTGCAAAGAGCTGCGTATTGGAAAATTCAGGGCTATGCCGTGTAGATGATGGCCTAACAGGAGGCTTTAAAATTTTCTTTCTAGTGTCCTTCGTTTGGGAGAAAAATGCAAAGGTACAAGACAGCTTTTCCTTGCCAATATCTCTCTTTTGCAAAGAGCTGCGCATTGGAAAATTCAGGGCTATGCCGTGTAGATGATGGCCTAACAGGAGGCTTTAAAATTTTCTTTCTAGTGTCCTTCGTTTGGGAGAAAAATGCAAAGGTACAAGACAGCTTTTCCTTGCCAATATCTTTTGCAAAGAGCTGCGCATTGGAAAATTCAGGGCTATGCCGTGTAGATGATGGCCTAACAGGAGGCTTTAAAATTTTCTTTCTAGTGTCCTTCGTTTGCGAGAAAAATGCAAAGGTACAAGACAGCTTTTCCTTGCCAATATCTCTCTTTTGCAAAGAGCTGCGCATTGGAAAATTCAGGGCTATGCCGTGTAGATGATGGCCTAACAGGAGGCTTTAAAATTTTCTTTCTAGTGTCCTTCGTTTGGGAGAAAAATGCAAAGGTACAAGACAGCTTTTCCTTGCCAATATCTCTCTTTTGCAAAGAGCTACGCATTGGAAAATTCAGGGCTATACCGTGTAGATGATGGCCTAACAGGAGGCTTTAAAATTTTCTTTCTAGTGTCCTTCGTTTGGGAGAAAAATGCAAAGGTACAAGACAGCTTTTCCTTGCCAATATCTCTCTTTTGCAAAGAGCTACGCATTGGAAAATTCAGGGCTATACCGTGTAGATATAGCACTAACAGGAGGCTTTAAAATTTTCTTTCTAGTGTCCTTCGTTTGGGAGAAAAA
Organism: Pseudophryne corroboree; assembly: GCF_028390025.1. Classification (NCBI taxonomy): domain Eukaryota; kingdom Metazoa; phylum Chordata; class Amphibia; order Anura; family Myobatrachidae; genus Pseudophryne; species Pseudophryne corroboree. Next base: position 13,062 of record NW_026969922.1, read on the forward strand.
TGCAAAGGTACAAGACAGGTTTTCCTTGCCAATATCTCTCTTTTGCAAAGAGCTGCGCATTGGAAAATTCAGGGCTATGCCGTGTAGATGATGGCCTAACAGGAGGCTTTAAAATTTTCTTTCTAGTGTCCTTCGTTTGGGAGAAAAATGCAAAGGTACAAGACAGCTTTTCCTTGCCAATATCTCTCTTTTGCAAAGAGCTACGCATTGGAAAATTCAGGGCTATACCGTGTAGATATAGCACTAACAGGAGGCTTTAAAATTTTCATTCTAGTGTCCTTCGTTTGGGAGAAAAATGCAAAGGTACAAGACAGGTTTTCCTTGCCAATATCTCTCTTTTGCAAAGAGCTGCGCATTGGAAAATTCAGGGCTATGCCGTGTAGATGATGGCCTAACAGGAGGCTTTAAAATTTTCTTTCTAGTGTCCTTCGTTTGGGAGAAAAATGCAAAGGTACAAGACAGGTTTTCCTTGCCAATATCTCTCTTTTGCAAAGAGCTGCGCATTGGAAAATTCAGGGCTATGCCGTGTAGATGATGGCCTAACAGGAGGCTTTAAAATTTTCTTTCTAGTGTCCTTCGTTTGGGAGAAAAATGCAAAGGTACAAGACAGCTTTTCCTTGCCAATATCTCTCTTTTGCAAAGAGCTACGCATTGGAAAATTCAGGGCTATACCGTGTAGATATAGCACTAACAGGAGGCTTTAAAATTTTCATTCTAGTGTCCTTCGTTTGGGAGAAAAATGCAAAGGTACAAGACAGGTTTTCCTTGCCAATATCTCTCTTTTGCAAAGAGCTGCGCATTGGAAAATTCAGGGCTATGCCGTGTAGATGATGGCCTAACAGGAGGCTTTAAAATTTTCTTTCTAGTGTCCTTCGTTTGGGAGAAAAATGCAAAGGTACAAGACAGGTTTTCCTTGCCAATATCTCTCTTTTGCAAAGAGCTGCGCATTGGAAAATTCAGGGCTATGCCGTGTAGATGATGGCCTAACAGGAGGCTTTAAAATTTTCTTTCTAGTGTCCTTCGTTTGGGAGAAAAATGCAAAGGTACAAGACAGCTTTTCCTTGCCAATATCTCTCTTTTCCAAAGAGCTGCGCATTGGAAAATTCAGGGCTATGCCGTGTAGATGATGGCCTAACAGGAGGCTTTAAAATTTTCTTTCAAGTGTCCTTCGTTTGGGAGAAAAATGCAAAGGTACAAGACAGCTTTTCCTTGCCAATATCTCTCTTTTGCAAAGAGCTGCGCATTGGAAAATTCAGGGCTATGCCGTGTAGATGATGGCCTAACAGGAGGCTTTAAAATTTTATTTCTAGTGTCCTTCGTTTGCGAGAAAAATGCAAAGGTACAAGACAGCTTTTCCTTGCCAATATCTCTCTTTTGCAAAGAGCTACGCATTGGAAAATTCAGGGCTATACCGTGTAGATATAGCACTAACAGGAGGCTTTAACATTTTCATTCTAGTGTCCTTCGTTTGGGAGAAAAATCCAATGGAACAAGTCAGCTTTTCCTTGCCAATATCTCTCTTTTGCAAAGAGCTGCGCATTGGAAAATTCAGGGCTATGCCGTGTAGATGATGGCCTAACAGGAGGCTTTAAAATTTTCTTTCTAGTGTCCTTCGTTTGGGAGAAAAATGCAACGGTACAAGACAGCTTTTCCTTGCCAATATCTCTCTTTTGCAAAGAGCTGCGCATTGGAAAATTCAGGGCTATGCCGTGTAGATGATGGCCTAACAGGAGGCTTTAAAATTATCTTTCTAGTGTCCTTCGTTTGGGAGAAAAATGCAAAGGTACAAGACAGCTTTTCCTTGCCAATATCTCTCTTTTGCAAAGAGCTGCGCATTGGAAAATTCAGGGCTATGCCGTGTAGATGATGGCCTAACAGGAGGCTTTAAAATGTTCTTTCTAGTGTCCTTTGTTTGCGAGAAAAATGCAAAGGTACAAGACAGCTTTTCCTTGCCAATATCTCTCTTTTGCAAAGAGCTGCGCATTGGAAAATTCAGGGCTATGCCGTGTAGATGATGGCCTAACAGGAGGCTTTACAATTTTCTTTCTAGTGTCCTTCGTTTGCGAGAAAATTGCAAAGGTACAAGACAGCTTTTCCTTGCCAATATCTCTCTTTTGCAAAGAGCTGCGTATTGGAAAATTCAGGGCTATGCCGTGTAGATGATGGCCTAACAGGAGGCTTTAAAATTTTCTTTCTAGTGTCCTTCGTTTGGGAGAAAAATGCAAAGGTACAAGACAGCTTTTCCTTGCCAATATCTCTCTTTTGCAAAGAGCTGCGCATTGGAAAATTCAGGGCTATGCCGTGTAGATGATGGCCTAACAGGAGGCTTTAAAATTTTCTTTCTAGTGTCCTTCGTTTGGGAGAAAAATGCAAAGGTACAAGACAGCTTTTCCTTGCCAATATCTTTTGCAAAGAGCTGCGCATTGGAAAATTCAGGGCTATGCCGTGTAGATGATGGCCTAACAGGAGGCTTTAAAATTTTCTTTCTAGTGTCCTTCGTTTGCGAGAAAAATGCAAAGGTACAAGACAGCTTTTCCTTGCCAATATCTCTCTTTTGCAAAGAGCTGCGCATTGGAAAATTCAGGGCTATGCCGTGTAGATGATGGCCTAACAGGAGGCTTTAAAATTTTCTTTCTAGTGTCCTTCGTTTGGGAGAAAAATGCAAAGGTACAAGACAGCTTTTCCTTGCCAATATCTCTCTTTTGCAAAGAGCTGCGCATTGGAAAATTTAGGGCTATGCCGTGTAGATGATGGCCTAACAGGAGGCTTTCAAATTTTCTTTCTAGTGTCCTTCGTTTGCGAGAAAAATGCAAAGGTACAAGACAGCTTTTCCTTGCCAATATCTCTCTTTTGCAAAGAGCTACGCATTGGAAAATTCAGGGCTATACCGTGTAGATGATGGCCTAACAGGAGACTTTAAAATTTTCTTTCTAGTGTCCTTCGTTTGGGAGAAAAATGCAAAGGTACAAGACAGCTTTTCCTTGCCAATATCTCTCTTTTGCAAAGAGCTACGCATTGGAAAATTCAGGGCTATACCGTGTAGATATAGCACTAACAGGAGGCTTTAAAATTTTCTTTCTAGTGTCCTTCGTTTGGGAGAAAAATGCAAAGGTACAAGACAGCTTTTCCTTGCCAATATCTCTCTTTTGCAAAGAGCTGCGCATTGGAAAATTCAGGGCTATGCCGTGTAGATGATGGCCTAACAGGAGGCTTTAAAATTTTCTTTCTAGTGTCCTTCGTTTGGGAGAAAAATGCAAAGGTACAAGACAGCTTTTCCTTGCCAATATCTCTCTTTTGCAAAGAGCTACGCATTGGAAAATTCAGGGCTATACCGTGTAGATATAGCACTAACAGGAGGCTTTAAAATTTTCATTCTAGTGTCCTTCGTTTGGGAGAAAAATGCAAAGGTACAAGACAGGTTTTCCTTGCCAATATCTCTCTTTTGCAAAGAGCTGCGCATTGGAAAATTCAGGGCTATGCCGTGTAGATGATGGCCTAACAGGAGGCTTTAAAATTTTCTTTCTAGTGTCCTTCGTTTGGGAGAAAAATGCAAAGGTACAAGACAGGTTTTCCTTGCCAATATCTCTCTTTTGCAAAGAGCTGCGCATTGGAAAATTCAGGGCTATGCCGTGTAGATGATGGCCTAACAGGAGGCTTTAAAATTTTCTTTCTAGTGTCCTTCGTTTGGGAGAAAAATGCAAAGGTACAAGACAGCTTTTCCTTGCCAATATCTCTCTTTTGCAAAGAGCTACGCATTGGAAAATTCAGGGCTATACCGTGTAGATATAGCACTAACAGGAGGCTTTAAAATTTTCATTCTAGTGTCCTTCGTTTGGGAGAAAAATGCAAAGGTACAAGACAGGTTTTCCTTGCCAATATCTCTCTTTTGCAAAGAGCTGCGCATTGGAAAATTCAGGGTTATGCCGTGTAGATGATGGCCTAACAGGAGGCTTTAAAATTTTCTTTCTAGTGTCCTTCGTTTGGGAGAAAAATGCAAAGGTACAAGACAGGTTTTCCTTGCCAATATCTCTCTTTTGCAAAGAGCTGCGCATTGGAAAATTCAGGGCTATGCCGTGTAGATGATGGCCTAACAGGAGGCTTTAAAATTTTCTTTCTAGTGTCCTTCGTTTGGGAGAAAAATGCAAAGGTACAAGACAGCTTTTCCTTGCCAATATCTCTCTTTTCCAAAGAGCTGCGCATTGGAAAATTCAGGGCTATGCCGTGTAGATGATGGCCTAACAGGAGGCTTTAAAATTTTCTTTCAAGTGTCCTTCGTTTGGGAGAAAAATGCAAAGGTACAAGACAGCTTTTCCTTGCCAATATCTCTCTTTTGCAAAGAGCTGCGCATTGGAAAATTCAGGGCTATGCCGTGTAGATGATGGCCTAACAGGAGGCTTTAAAATTTTATTTCTAGTGTCCTTCGTTTGCGAGAAAAATGCAAAGGTACAAGACAGCTTTTCCTTGCCAATATCTCTCTTTTGCAAAGAGCTACGCATTGGAAAATTCAGGGCTATACCGTGTAGATATAGCACTAACAGGAGGCTTTAAAATTTTCATTCTAGTGTCCTTCGTTTGGGAGAAAAATGCAAAGGTACAAGACAGGTTTTCCTTGCCAATATCTCTCTTTTGCAAAGAGCTGCGCATTGGAAAATTCAGGGCTATGCCGTGTAGATGATGGCCTAACAGGAGGCTTTAAAATTTTCTTTCTAGTGTCCTTCGTTTGGGAGAAAAATGCAAAGGTACAAGACAGGTTTTCCTTGCCAATATCTCTCTTTTGCAAAGAGCTGCGCATTGGAAAATTCAGGGCTATGCCGTGTAGATGATGGCCTAACAGGAGGCTTTAAAATTTTCTTTCTAGTGTCCTTCGTTTGGGAGAAAAATGCAAAGGTACAAGACAGCTTTTCCTTGCCAATATCTCTCTTTTGCAAAGAGCTACGCATTGGAAAATTCAGGGCTATACCGTGTAGATATAGCACTAACAGGAGGCTTTAAAATTTTCATTCTAGTGTCCTTCGTTTGGGAGAAAAATGCAAAGGTACAAGACAGGTTTTCCTTGCCAATATCTCTCTTTTGCAAAGAGCTGCGCATTGGAAAATTCAGGGCTATGCCGTGTAGATGATGGCCTAACAGGAGGCTTTAAAATTTTCTTTCTAGTGTCCTTCGTTTGGGAGAAAAATGCAAAGGTACAAGACAGGTTTTCCTTGCCAATATCTCTCTTTTGCAAAGAGCTGCGCATTGGAAAATTCAGGGCTATGCCGTGTAGATGATGGCCTAACAGGAGGCTTTAAAATTTTCTTCCTAGTGTCCTTCGTTTGGGAGAAAAATGCAAAGGTACAAGACAGCTTTTCCTTGCCAATATCTCTCTTTTCCAAAGAGCTGCGCATTGGAAAATTCAGGGCTATGCCGTGTAGATGATGGCCTAACAGGAGGCTTTAAAATTTTCTTTCAAGTGTCCTTCGTTTGGGAGAAAAATGCAAAGGTACAAGACAGCTTTTCCTTGCCAATATCTCTCTTTTGCAAAGAGCTGCGCATTGGAAAATTCAGGGCTATGCCGTGTAGATGATGGCCTAACAGGAGGCTTTAAAATTTTATTTCTAGTGTCCTTCGTTTGCGAGAAAAATGCAAAGGTACAAGACAGCTTTTCCTTGCCAATATCTCTCTTTTGCAAAGAGCTACGCATTGGAAAATTCAGGGCTATACCGTGTAGATATAGCACTAACAGGAGGCTTTAAAATTTTCATTCTAGTGTCCTTCGTTTGGGAGAAAAATCCAATGGAACAAGTCAGCTTTTCCTTGCCAATATCTCTCTTTTGCAAAGAGCTGCGCATTGGAAAATGCAGGGCTATGCCGTGTAGATGATGGCCTAACAGGAGGCTTTAAAATTTTCTTTCTAGTGTCCTTCGTTTGGGAGAAAAATGCAAAGGTACAAGACAGGTTTTCCTTGCCAATATCTCTCTTTTGCAAAGAGCTGCGCATTGGAAAATTCAGGGCTATGCCGTGTAGATATAGCACTAACAGGAGGCTTTAAAATTTTCATTCTAGTGTCCTTCGTTTGGGAGAAAAATCCAATGGTACAAGACAGCTTTTCCTTGCCAATATCTCTCTTTTGCAAAGAGCTGCGCATTGGAAAATTCAGGGCTATGCCGTGTAGATGATGGCCTAACAGGAGGCTTTAAAATTTTCTTTCTAGTGTCCTTCGTTTGGGAGAAAAATGCAAAGGTACAAGACAGCTTTTCCTTGCCAATATCTTTTGCAAAGAGCTGCGCATTGGAAAATTCAGGGCTATGCCGTGTAGATGATGGCCTAACAGGAGGCTTTAAAATTTTCTTTCTAGTGTCCTTCGTTTGCGAGAAAAATGCAAAGGTACAAGACAGCTTTTCCTTGCCAATATCTCTCTTTTGCAAAGAGCTGCGCATTGGAAAATTCAGGGCTATGCCGTGTAGATGATGGCCTAACAGGAGGCTTTAAAATTTTCTTTCTAGTGTCCTTCGTTTGGGAGAAAAATGCAAAGGTACAAGACAGCTTTTCCTTGCCAATATCTCTCTTTTGCAAAGAGCTGCGCATTGGAAAATTTAGGGCTATGCCGTGTAGATGATGGCCTAACAGGAGGCTTTCAAATTTTCTTTCTAGTGTCCTTCGTTTGCGAGAAAAATGCAAAGGTACAAGACAGCTTTTCCTTGCCAATATCTCTCTTTTGCAAAGAGCTACGCATTGGAAAATTCAGGGCTATACCGTGTAGATGATGGCCTAACAGGAGGCTTTAAAATTTTCTTTCTAGTGTCCTTCGTTTGGGAGAAAAATGCAAAGGTACAAGACAGCTTTTCCTTGCCAATATCTCTCTTTTGCAAAGAGCTACGCATTGGAAAATTCAGGGCTATACCGTGTAGATATAGCACTAACAGGAGGCTTTAAAATTTTCTTTCTAGTGTCCTTCGTTTGGGAGAAAAATCCAATGGTACAAGACAGCTTTTCCTT
>NW_026969923.1:0-20000 GCF_028390025.1 Pseudophryne corroboree
TGTAACAGCTCCAGAGCTGCTCTGTAAGGCAAGTAAAAGGGTGTGGGCCCTGCAGCACTACCTGTAGTTCGCATTGTGCGTTGGAAGGCACAAATTAAGCAGACGGGAGAAGTCAGGATAGTGCGCAAGGGCATAGAAGGGAGCGGCTCAAGAAAAGAGAAGTAGAAACAGACAGCAAACTAGGCTGGAGAGAGACCTGAGACAAAGAGATCTGAATTATACGAGAGCCGACCAGGGGAAACACAAATTATGCAGTCAAGTTTGCCACATTTGGAAAAATCACAGGAGCAGCACACCCAGAGTGCAATGGGTGAGCCTTGCCCTGGGAGAAGCACCTTCATGATCATAGTATATCACCTGGCAGGTAAGTAGGAGTTGGGCTAGAGCTGGGGAGGGTCGCTGCTCGGGCACCCCCCTGTCAAGTGAAGGAGATCCAACTGAGGCAGCACAAGGAATCTCTCGAAAGAAGAACAAGGCTAGAGGAAGATCTGAGACAAATAAATCTGACTTTTACCAGAGCTGACCAGAGGAAAGAACAAACACAGTCCTCCACTACCACAAATAATGCAGTCGAGTTTCCCACATTTGGGGAAATCATACGGGTCAGCATACCCAGAATGCAATGAATGAACCTCACCCTGGGAGAACAATCTTCATGACCATGGTATCTCCTATGCAAAATAAGTATGATTTGGGATAGGGCTGGGGAGGGCCGCTGCTCAGGCACATCTCTGTCAAGTAAAGGAGATTCAACTGAGGCAGCACAAGGGAACTCTCATCTGGGGACAACAACTGCAGGGAGAACACATATTTTCAGATGAACATGGGAGGGCAGAAGGCTACCTAATACTGAAGCACCCCCAAACAACAAACCAAATGCAACAACTAGTGCAAGCATTCCTGAAGGAAGGCCTGCAGCAGATGGATTTGCATATGGTGATGTCATCCAAGCAGTGGGTCAAAGTTGGCTTCAACCCTCGTCTGCATATGAAAAGAGAAAAGGGGCGTGCAGGGCATGGCAGCCTTTTTCGGCACTTGGATGACCCCTAGTTCGCATTAAACACCTCCACCCTCCTTCGGTGTGGGGCTCATGTTGGCTATGCCCCAGCCCCGAAGCATTCAAGCTGAGTTCTTGCAGCAGCTGGGCACTGTAACAGCTCCAGAGCTGCTCTGTAAGGCAAATAAAAGGGTGTGGGACCTGCAGCACTACCTGTAGTTCGCATTGTGCATTGGAAGGCACAAAGTAAGCAGACGGGAGAAGTCAGGATAGTGCGCAAGGGCATAGAAGGGAGCGGCTCAAGAAAAGAGAAGTGGAAACAGACAGCAAAGTAGGCTGGAGAGAGACCTGAGACAAAGAGATCTGAATTATACGAGAGCCGACCAGGGAAAACACAAATTATGCAGTCAAGTTTCCCACATTTGGGGAAATCGCAGGAGCAGCACACCCAGAGTGCAATGGGTGAGCCTTGCCCTGGGAGAAGCACCTTCCTGATCATAGTATCTCACCTGGCAGGTAAGTAGGAGTTGGGCTAGAGCTGGGGAGGGTCGCTGCTCGGGCACCCCCCTGTCAAGTGAAGGAGATCCAACTGAGGCAGCACAAGGGAACTCTCGAAAGAAGAACAAGGCTAGAGGAAGATCTGAGACAAAAAAATCTGACTTTTACCAGAGCTGACCAGAGGAAAGAACAAATACAGTCCCCCACTACCACAAATAATGCAGTCGAGTTTCCCACATTTGGGGAAATCACAGGGGTCAGCATACCCAGAATGCAATGAATGAACCTCAACCTGGGAGAACAATTTCCATGACCATGGTATCTCCTATGCAAAATAAGTATGATTTGGGATAGGGCTGGGGAGGGCCGCTGCTCAGGCACATCTCTGTCAAGTAAAGGAGATTCAACTGAGGCAGCACAAGGGAACTCTCATCTGGGGACAACAACTGCAGGGAGAACACATGTTTTCAGATGAACATGGGAGGGCAGAAGGCTACCTAATACTGAAGCACCCCCAAACAACAAACCAAATGCAACAACTAGTGCAAGCATTCCTGGGGGAAGGCCTGCAGCAGATGGATTTGCATATGGTGATGTCATCCAAGCAGTGGGTCAAAGTTGGCTTCAACCCTCGTCTGCATATGAAAAGAGAAAAGGGGCGTGCAGGGCATGGCAGCCTTTTTCGGCGCTTGGATGACCCCTAGTTCGCATTAAACACCTCCACCCTCCTTCGGTGTGGGGCTCATGTTGGCTATGCCCCAGCCCCGAAGCATTCAAGCTGATTTCTTGCAGCAGCTGGGCACTGTAACAGCTCCAGAGCTGCTCTGTAAGGCAAGTAAAAGGGCGTGGGCCCTGCAGCACTACCTGAAGTTCGCATTGTGCATTGGAAGGCACAAATTAAGCAGACGGGAGAAGTCAGGATAGTGCGCAAGGGCATAGAAGGGAGTGGCTCAAGAAAAGAGAAGTGGAAACAGACAGCAAACTAGGCTGGAGAGAGACCTGAGACAAAGAGATCTGAATTATACGAGAGCCGACCAGGGGAAACACAAATTATGCAGTCAAGTTTCCCACATTTGGAGAAATCACAGGAGCAGCACACCCAGAGTGCAATGGGTGAGCCTTGCCCTGGGAGAAGCACCTTCATGATCATAGTATATCACCTGGCAGGTAAGTAGGAGTTGGGCTAGAGCTGGGGAGGGTCGCTGCTCGGGCACCCCCCTGTCAAGTGAAGGAGATCCAACTGAGGCAGCACAAGGGAACTCTCGAAAGAAGAACAAGGCTAGAGGAAGATCTGAGACAAAAAAATCTGACATTTACCAGAGCTGACCAGAGGAAAGAACAAACACAGTCCCCCACTACCACAAATAATGCAGTCGAGTTTCCCACATTTGGGGAAATCACAGGGGTCAGCATACCCAGAATGCAATGAATGAACCTCACCCTGGGAGAACAATCTTCATGACCATGGTATCTCCTATGCAAAATAAGTATGATTTGGGATAGGGCTGGGGAGGGCCGCTGCTCAGGCACATCTCTGTCAAGTAAAGGAGATTCAACTGAGGCAGCACAAGGGAACTCTCATCTGGGGACAACAACTGCAGGGAGAACACATATTTTCAGATGAACATGGGAGGGCAGAAGGCTACCTAATACTGAAGCACCCCCAAACAACAAACCAAATGCAACAACTAGTGCAAGCATTCCTGGGGGAAGGCCTGCAGCAGATGGATTTGCATATGGTGATGTCATCCAAGCAGTGGGTCAAAGTTGGCTTCAACCCTCGTCTGCATATGAAAAGAGAAAAGGGGCGTGCAGGGCATGGCAGCCTTTTTCGGCGCTTGGATGACCCCTAGTTCGCATTAAACACCTCCACCCTCCTTCGGTGTGGGGCTCATGTTGGCTATGCCCCAGCCCCGAAGCATTAAAGCTGATTTCTTGCAGCAGCTGGGCACTGTAACAGCTCCAGAGCTGCTCTGTAAGGCAAGTAAAAGGGCGTGGGCCCTGCAGCACTACCTGTAGTTTGCATTGTGCGTTGGAAGGCACAAATTAAGCAGACGGGAGGAGAAGTCAGGATAGTGCACAAGGGTCTAGAAGGGAGGGGCTCAAGAAAAAAGAAGTGGAAACAGACAGCAAACTAGGCTGGAGAGAGACCTGAGACAAAGATATCTGAATTATATGAGAGCTGACCAGGGGAAACACAAATTATGCAGTCAAGTTCCCCACATTTGGGGAAATCGCAGGAGCAGCACACCCAGAGTGAAATGGGTGATCCTTGCCCTGGGAGAAGCACCTTCATAATCATAGTATCTCACCTGGCAGGTAAATAGGAGTTGGGCTAGAGCTGGGGAGGGTCGCTGCTCGGGCACCCCCCTGTCAAGTGAAGGAGATCCAACTGAGGCAGCACAAGGGAACTCTCGAAAGAAGAACAAGGCTAGAGGAAAATCTGAGACAAAGAAATCTGACTTTTACCAGAGCTGACCAGAGGAAAGCACAAACACAGTCCCCCCCTACCACAAATAATGCAGTCGAGTTTCCCACATTTGGGGAAATCACAGGGGTCAGCATACCCAGAATGCAATGAATGAACCTAACCCTGGGAGAACAATCTTCATGACCATGGTATCTCCTATGCAAAATAAGTATGATTTGGGATAGGGCTGGGGAGGGCCGCTGCTCAGAAACATCTCTGTCAAGTAAAGGAGATTCAACTGAGGCAGCACAAGGGAACTCTCATCTGGGGACAACAACTCCAGGGAGAACACAAATTTTCAGATGAAAATGGGAGGGCAGAAGGCTGCCTAATACTGAAGCACCCCCAAACAACAAACCAAATGCAACAACTAGTGCAAGCATTCCTGGGGGAAGGCCTGCAGCAGATGGATTTGCATATGGTGATGTCATCCAAGCAGTGAGTCAAAGTTGGCTTCAACCCTCGTCTGCATATGAAAAGAGAAAAGGGGCGTGCAGTGCATGGCGGCCTTTTGCGGCGCTTGGATGACCCCTAGTTCGCATTAAACGCCTCCACCCTCCTTCGGTGTGGGGCTCATGTTGGCTATGCCCCAGCCCCTGAAGCATTCAAGCTGATTTCTTGCAGCAGCTGGGCACTGTAACAGCTCCAGAGCTGCTCTGTAAGGCAAGTAAAAGGGTGTGGGCCCTGCAGCACTACCTGTAGTTCGCATTGTGCGTTGGAAGGCACAAATTAAGCAGACGGGAGAAGTCAGGATAGTGCGCAAGGGCATAGAAGGGAAAGGCTCAAGAAAAGAGAAGTGGAAACAGACAGCAAACTAGGCTGGAGAGAGACCTGAGACAAAGAGATCTGAATTATACGAGAGCCGACCAGGGGAAACACAAATTATGCAGTCAAGTTTCCCACATTTGGAAAAATCTCAGGAGCAGCAGACCCAGAGTGCAATGGGTGAGCCTTGCCCTGGGAGAAGCAACTTCATGATCATAGTATCTCACCTGGCAGGTAAGTAGGAGTTGGGCTAGAGCTGGGGAGGGTCGCTGCTCGGGCACCCCCCTGTCAAGTGAAGGAGATCCAACTGAGGCAGTACAAGGAATCTCTCGAAAGAAGAACAAGGCTAGAGGAAGATCTGAGACAAATAAATTTGACTTTTACCAGAGCTGACCAGAGGAAAGAACAAACACAGTCCCCCACTACCACAAATAATGCAGTCGAGTTTCCCACATTTGGGGAAATCATACGGGTCAGCATACCCAGAATGCAATGAATGAACCTCACCCTGGGAGAACAATCTTCATGACCATGGTATCTTCTATGTAAAATAAGTATGATTTGGGATAGGGCTGGGGAGGGCCGCTGCTCAGGCACATATCTGTCAAGTAAAGGAGATTCAACTGAGGCAGCACAAGGGAACTCTCATCTGGGGACAACAACTGCAGGGAGAACACATATTTTCAGATGAACATGGGAGGGCAGAAGGCTACCTAATACTGAAGCACCCCCAAACAACAAACCAAATGCAACAACTAGTGCAAGCATTCCTGGGGGAAGGCCTGCAGCAGATGGATTTGCATATGGTGATGTCATCCAAGCAGTGGGTCAAAGTTGGCTTCAACCCTCGTCTGCATATGAAAAGAGAAAAGGGGCGTGCAGGGCATGGCAGCCTTTTTCGGCGCTTGGATGACCCCTAGTTCGTATTAAACACCTCCACCCTCCTTCGGTGTGGGGCTCGTGTTGGCTATGCCCCAGCCCCGAAGCATTCAAGCTGATTTCTTGCAGCAGCTGGGCACTGTAACAGCTCCAGAGCTGCTCTGTAAGGCAAATAAAAGGGTGTGGGACCTGCAGCACTACCTGTAGTTCGCATTGTGCGTTGGAAGGCACAAAGTAAGCTTATGGGAGAAGTCAGGATAGTGCGCAAGAGCATAGAAGGGAGCGGCTCAAGAAAAGAGAAGTGGAAACAGACAGCAAACTAGGCTGGAGAGAGACCTGAGACAAAGAGATCTGAATTATACGAGAGCCGACCAGGGGAAACACAAATTATGCAGTCAAGTTTCCCACATTTGGGGAAATCGCAGGAGCAGCACACCCAGAGTGCAATGGGTGAGCCTTGCCCTGGGAGAAGCACCTTCATGATCATAGTATCTCACCTGGCAGGTAAGTAGGAGTTGGGCTAGAGCTGGGGAGGGTCGCTGCTCGGGCACCCCCCTGTCAAGTGAAGGAGATCCAACTGAGGCAGCACAAGGGAACTCTCGAAAGAAGAACAAGGCTAGAGGAAGATCTGAGACAAAGAAATCTGACTTTTACCAGAGCTGACCAGAGGAAAGTACAAACACAGTCCCCCACTACCACAAATAATGCAGTCGAGTTTCCCACATTTGGGGAAATCACAGGGGTCAGCATACCCAGAATGCAATGAATGAACCTCACCCTGGGAGAACAGTCTTCATGACCATGGTATCTCCTATGCAAAATAAGTATGATTTGGGATAGGGCTGGGGAGGGCCGCTGCTCAGGCACATCTCTGTCAAGTAAAGGAGATTCAACTGAGGCAGCACAAGGGAACTCTCATCTGGGGACAACAACTGCAGGGAGAACACATATTTTCAGATGAACATGGGAGGGCAGAAGGCTGCCTAATACTGAAGCACCCCCAAACAACAAACCAAATGCAACAACTAGTGCAAGCATTCCTGGGGGAAGCCTGCAGCAGATGGATTTGCATATGGTGATGTCATCCAAGCAGTGGGTCAAAGTTGGCTTCAACCCTCGTCTGCATATGAAAAGAGAAAAGGGAGTGCAGGGCATAACAGCCTTTTGCAGCACTTGGATGACCCCTAGTTCGCATTAAACATCTCCACCCTCCTTCGGTGTGGGGCTCATGTTGGCCATGCCCCAGCCCCTGAAGCATTCCAGCTGATTTCTTGCAGCAGCTGGGCACTGTAACAGCTCCAGAGCTGCTCTGTAAGGCAAATAAAAGGGTGTGTGACCTGCAGCACTACCTGTAGTTCGCATTGTGCGTTGGAAGGCACAAAGTAAGCAGATGGGAGAAGTCAGGATAGTGCGCAAGGGCATAGAAGTGAGCGGCTCAAGAAAAGAGAAGTGGAAACAGACAGCAAACTAGGCTGGAGAGAGACCCGAGACAAAGAGATCTGAATTATATGAGAGCCGACCAGGGGAAACACAAATTATGCAGTCAAGTTTCCCACATTTGGGGAAATCGCAGGAGCAGCACACCCAGAGTGCAATGGGTGAGCCTTGCCTTGGGAGAAGCACCTTCATGATCATAGTATCTCACCTGGCAGGTAAGTAGGAGTTGGGCTAGAGCTGGGGATGGTCGCTGCTCGGGCACCCCTCTGTCAAGTGAAGGAGATCCAACTGAGGCAGCACAAGGGAACTCTCGAAAGAAGAACAAGGCTAGAGGAAGATCTGAGACAAAGAAATCTGACTTTTACCAGAGCTGACCAGAGGAAAGCACAAACACAGTCCCCCACTACCACAAATAATGCAGTCGAGTTTCCCACAATTGGGGAAATCACAGGGGTCAGCATACCCAGAATGCAATGAATGAACCTCACCCTGGGAGAACAATCTTCATGACCATGGTATCTCCTATGCAAAATAAGTATGATTTGGGATAGGGCTGGGGAGGGCCGCTGCTCAGGCACATCTCTGTCAAGTAAAGGAGATTCAACTGAGGCAGCACAAGGGAACTCTCATCTGGGGACAACAACTGCAGGGAGAACACATATTTTCAGATGAACATGGGAGGGCAGAAGGCTGCCTAATACTGATGCACCCCCAAACAACAAACCAAATGCAACAACTAGTACAAGCATTCCTGGGGGAAGGTCTGCAGAAGACGGATTTGCATACGGTGATGTCATCCAAGCAGTGGGCCAAAGTTGGCTGGAACCCTCATCTGCATATGAAAAGAGAAAAGGGGTATGCAGGGCATGGCGGCCTTTTGCGGCGATTGGATGGCCCCTAGTTCGCATTAAACACCCCCACCCTCCTTCGGTGTGGGGCTCATGTTGGCCATGCCCCAGCCCCTGAAGCATTCAAGCTGATTTCTTGCAGCAGCTTGGCACTGTAACAGCTCCAGAGCTGCTCTGTAAGGCAAGTAAAAGGGTGTGGGCCCTGCAGCACTACCTGTAGTTCGCATTGTGCGTTGGAAGGCACAAAGTAAGCAGACGGGAGGAGAAGTCAGGATAGTGCACAACGGTATAGAAGGGAGGGGCTCAAGAAAAAAGAAGTGGAAACAGACAGCAAACTAGGCTGGAGAGAGACCCGAGACAAAGAGATCTGAATTATATGAGAGCCGAACAGGGGAAACACAAATTATGCAGTCAAGTTTCCCACATTTGGGGAAATCACAGGGGCAGCACACCCAGAGTGCAATGGGTGATCCTTGCCCTGGGAGAAGCAGCTTCATGATCATAGTATCTCACCTGGCAGGTAAGTAGGAGTTGGGCTAGAGCTGGGGAGGGTCGCTGCTCGGGCACCCCCCTGTCAAGTGAAGGAGATCCAACTGAGGCAGCACAAGGGAACTCTCGAAAGAAGAACAAGGCTAGAGGAAGATCTGAGACAAAGAAATCTGACTTTTACCAGAGCTGACCAGAGGAAAGCACAAACACAGTCCCCCACTACCACAAATAATGCAGTCGAGTTTCCCACATTTGTGGAAATCACAGGGGTCAGCATACCCAGAATGCAATGAATGAACCTCACCCTGGGAGAACAGTCTTCATGACCATGGTATCTCCTATGCAAAATAAGTATGATTTGGGATAGAGCTGGGGAGGGCCGCTGCTCAGGCACATCTCTGTCAGGTAAAGGAGATTCAACTGAGGCAGCACAAGGGAACTCTCATCTGGGGACAACAACTGCAGGGAGAACACATATTTTCAGATGAACATGGGAGGGCAGAAGGCTACCTAATACTGAAGCACCCCCAAACAACAAACCAAATGCAACAACTAGTGCAAGCATTCCTGGGGGAAGGCCAGCAGCAGATGGATTTGCATATGGTGATGTCATCCAAGCAGTGGGTCAAAGTTGGCTTCAACCCTCATCTGCATATGAATAGAGAAGAGGGGCGTGCAGGGCATGGCGGCCTTTTGCGGCGCTTGGATGACCCCTAGTTCGCATTAAACACCTCCACCCTCCTTCGGTGTGGGGCTCATGTTGGCTATGCCCCAGCCCCTGAAGCATTCAAGCTGATTTCTTGCAGCAGCTGGGCACTGTAACAGCTCCAGAGCTGCTCTGTAAGGCAAGTAAAAGGGTGTGGGCCCTGCAGCACTACCTGTAGTTCGCATTGTGCGTTGGAAGGCACAAAGTAAGCAGACGGGAGAAGTCAGGATAGTGCGCAAGGGCATAGAAGGGAGCGGCTCAAGAAAAGAAAAGTGGAAACAGACAGCAAACTAGGCTGGAGAGAGACCTGAGACAAAGACATCTGAATTATACGAGAGCCGACCAGGGGAAACACAAATTATGCAGTCAAGTTTCCCACATTTGGGGAAATCACAGGGGCAGCACACCCAGAGTGCAATGGGTGAGCCTTGCCCTGGGAGAAGCACCTACATGATCATAGTATCTCACCTGGCAGGTAAGTAGGAGTTGGGCTAGAGCTGGGGAGGGTCGCTGCTCGGGCACCCCCCTGTCAAATGAAGGAGATCCAACTGAGGCAGCACAAGGGAACTCTCGAAAGAAGAACAAGGCTAGAGGAAAATCTGAGACAAAGAAATCTGACTTTTACCAGAGCTGACCAGAGGAAAGCACAAACACAGTCCCCCACTACCACAAATAATGCAGTCGAGTTTCCAACATTTGGGGAAATCACAGGGGTCAGCATACCCAGAATGCAATGAATAAACCTCACCCTGGGAGAACAATCTTCATGACCATGGTATCTCCTATGCAAAATGAGTATGATTTGGGATAGAGCTGGGGAGGGCCGCTGCTCAGGCACATCTCTGTCAAGTAAATGCGATTCAACTGAGGCAGCACAAGGGAACTCTCATCTGGGGACAACAACTCCAGGGAGAACACAAATTTTCAGATGAACATGGGAGGGCAGAAGGCTGCCTAATACTGAAGCACCCCCAAACAACAAACCAAATGCAACAACTAGTGCAAGCATTCCTGGGGGAAGGCCTGCAGCAGATGGATTTGCATATGGTGATGTCATCCAAGCAGTGAGTCAAAGTTGGCTTCAACCCTCGTCTGCATATGAAAAGAGAAAAGGGGCGTGCAGGGCATGGCGGCCTTTTGCGGCGCTTGGATGACCCCTAGTTCGCATTAAACGCCTCCACCCTCCTTCGGTGTGGGGCTCATGTTGGCTATGCCCCAGCCCCTGAAGCATTCAAGCTGATTTCTTGCAGCAGCTGGGCACTGTAACAGCTCCAGAGCTGCTCTGTAAGGCAAGTAAAAGGGTGTGGGCCCTGCAGCACTACCTGTAGTTCGCATTGTGCGTTGGAAGGCACAAATTAAGCAGACGGGAGAAGTCAGGATAGTGCGCAAGGGCATAGAAGGGAGCGGCTCAAGAAAAGAGAAGTAGAAACAGACAGCAAACTAGGCTGGAGAGAGACCTGAGACAAAGAGATCTGAATTATACGAGAGCCGACCAGGGGAAACACAAATTATGCAGTCAAGTTTGCCACATTTGGAAAAATCACAGGAGCAGCACACCCAGAGTGCAATGAGTGAGCCTTGCCCTGTGAGAAGCACCTTCATGATCATAGTATATCACCTGGCAGGTAAGTAGGAGTTGGGCTAGAGCTGGGGAGGGTCGCTGCTCGGGCACCCCCCTGTCAAGTGAAGGAGATCCAACTGAGGCAGCACAAGGAATCTCTCGAAAGAAGAACAAGGCTAGAGGAAGATCTGAGACAAATAAATCTGACTTTTACCAGAGCTGACCAGAGGAAAGAACAAACACAGTCCTCCACTACCACAAATAATGCAGTCGAGTTTCCCACATTTGGGGAAATCATACGGGTCAGCATACCCAGAATGCAATGAATGAACCTCACCCTGGGAGAACAATCTTCATGACCATGGTATCTCCTATGCAAAATAAGTATGATTTGGGATAGGGCTGGGGAGGGCCGCTGCTCAGGCACATCTCTGTCAAGTAAAGGAGATTCAACTGAGGCAGCACAAGGGAACTCTCATCTGGGGACAACAACTGCAGGGAGAACACATATTTTCAGATGAACATGGGAGGGCAGAAGGCTACCTAATACTGAAGCACCCCCAAACAACAAACCAAATGCAACAACTAGTGCAAGCATTCCTGGGGGAAGGCCTGCAGCAGATGGATTTGCATATGGTGATGTCATCCAAGCAGTGGGTCAAAGTTGGCTTCAACCCTCGTCTGCATATGAAAAGAGAAAAGGGGCGTGCAGGGCATGGCAGCATTTTTCGGCGCTTGAATGACCCCTAGTTCGCATTAAACACCTCCACCCTCCTTCGGTGTGGGGCTTATGTTGGCTATGTCCCAGCCCCGAAGCATTTAAGCTGATTTCTTGCAGCAGCTGGGCACTGTAACAGCTCCAGAGCTGCTCTGTAAGGCAAGTAAAAGGGTGTGGGCCCTGCAGCACTACCTGTAGTTCGCATTGTTCATTGTAAGGCACTAAGTAAGCAGACGGGAGGAGAAGTCAGGATAGTGCACAAGGGTATAGAAGGGAGGGGCTCAAGAAAAAAGAAGTGGAAACAGACATCAAACTAGGCTGGAGAGAGACCTGAGACAAAGAGATCTGAATTATATGAGAGCTGACCAGGGGAAACACAAATTATGCAGTCAAGTTTCCCACATTTGGGGAAATTGCAGGAGCAGCACAGCCAGAGTGCAATGGGTGAAACTTGCCCTGGGAGAAGCACCTTCATGATCATAGTATCTCACCTCGCAGGTAAGTAGGATTTGGGATAGAGCTGGGGAGGGTCGCTGCTCGGGCACCCCCCTGTCAAGTGAAGGAGATCCAACTGAGGCAGCACAAGGAAACTCTCGATAGAAGAACAAGGCTAGAGGTAGATCTGAGACAAATAAATCTGACTTTTACCAGAGGAAAGAACAAACACAGTCCCCCACTACCACAAATAATGCAGTCGAGTTTCCAACATTTGGGGAAATCACAGAGGTCAGCATACCCAGAATGCAATGAATGAACCTCACCCTGGGAGAACAATCTTCATGACCATGGTATCTCCTATGCAAAATAAGTATGATTTGGGATAGGGCTGGGGAGGGCCGCTGCTCAGGCACATCTCTGTCAAGTAAAGGCGATTCAACTGAGGCAGCACAAGGGAACTCTCATCTGGGGACAACAACTGCAGGGAGAACACATATTTTCAGATGAACATGGGAGGGCAGAAGGCTGCCTAATACTGAAGCACCCCCAAACAACAAACCAAATGCAACAACTAGTGCAAGCATTCCTGGGGAAGGCCTGCAGCAGATGGATTTGCATATGGTGATGTCATCCAAGCAGTGGGTCAAAGTTGGCTTCAACCCTCGTCTGCATATGAAAAGAAAAAAGGGATGTGCAGGGCATGGCGGCCTTTTGCGGCGCTTGGATGACCCCTAATTCGCATTAAACATCTCCACCCTCCTTCGGTGTGGGGCTCATGTTGGCTATGCCCCAGCCCCTGAAGCATTCAAGCTGATTTCTTGCAGCAGCTGGGCACTGTAACAGCTCCAGAGCTGCTCTGTAAGGCAAGTAAAAGGGTGTGGGCCCTGCAGCACTACCTGTAGTTTGCATTGTGCGTTGGAAGGCACAAAGTAAGCAGACGAGAGAAGTCAGGATAGTGCGCAAGGGCATAGAAGGGAGCAACTCAAGAAAAGAGAAGTGGAAACAGACAGCAAACTAGGCTGGAGAGAGACCTGAGACAAAGAGATCTGAATTATACGAGAGCCGACCAGGGGAAACACAAATTATGCTGTCAAGTGTCCAACATTTGGGGAAACCGCAGGAGCAGCACACCCAGAGTGCAATGGGTGAGCCTTGACCTGGGAGAAGCACCTTCATGATCATAGTATCTCACCTGACAGGTAAGTAGGAGTTGGGCTAGAGCTGGGGAGGGTCGCTGCTCGGGCACCCCCCTGTCAAGTGAAGGAGATCCAACTGAGGCAGCACATGGAAACTCTCGAAAGAAGAACAAGGCTAGAGGAAGATCTGAGACAAAGAAATCTGACTTTTACCAGAGCTGACCAGAGGAAAGCACAAACACAGTCCCCCACTACCACAAATAATGCAGTCGAGTTCCCACATTTGGGGAAATCACAGGGGTCAGCATACCCAGAATGCAATGAATGAACCTCACCCTGGGAGAACAATCTTCATGACCATGGTATCTCCTATGCAAAATAAGTATGATTTGGGATAGGGCTGGGAAGGGCCGCTGCTCAGGCACATCTCTGTCAAGAATTTATAAAGTCTATACATATATATAACCAAATGTCAATATATATATATATATAGAACCCAGCGCTCCTATCAAAACTTATCTATTTCACCAATTTGTTGCTTATTTAATCTTTATACATCTATTAATTTTCACCATATATTATAAAATGCTGCTCCCATAGGTAGTACTGTTTTACCAATAATAAACCAAATTTTAAAGATAATCACACTTGTTATCAAGGGAGCGCAAAAAATAAAATATACAAGCTCTTTATTTTTAAAAAATATATATAGACAGAAGAAACCCACATTCAATAAAATACAATGGAGTCAACATATATAGGCACCACTATCCATATCTAAATGTAATCAGGATCTATTTCATATTGCCCTTGATGAAAACGGAATGTTTATTAAAGTGTCCAAAAAATCCTCCTGGATACAGCTGTTGTTATTTAATCGTTACTTTCCAATTGTAATTGATACATTAAATTCCTTCTTGTGGATGAACAGCAACAGTTGTAACCAACGCCTCTTATTTACTGCAGTTAAAGTTCATATGTAACTCACGTGAGTAATGAAAGAAAACAGGGGGAGAGCGCTGTGATGGTTGGTGAAACACAGCGGTATGCTACGACCCCCGTTAACCGTGGCTGGATCTTATTGGCACTCGCGGTCGGGATATTTCTCCCTGCCGTGGGGTAGAGACCTCCTTTTGCTCGGTCTCAAATTGCTTTTTCCCCTTCACCGCTGCCTTTACATCAGACGTCCGCCGTGATGTAGCTCGTTCATGAACGGGCTTATATCTCAGCAATCAGAGTGTCCGGTAATCACCTTTCTTACGCGTTTCTCCGCTGTTATCCAAGAGCGGTTTCGTCAGAGGATACATCAGCAGCCTAGCAGGCTCTTTTTAAAATGCACCGGACCAATAGCATTACTAATTAGTTGATTGGATACATACATGTACTAATTGGATGCATACATGTAATGACTCACATATGGAACAACTTTCTAATTGCAATTGCACATATAAAGGCATTTCATAATATAAAAATAAGCAACATGGTGATTAAAAATAATAATAAAATAAGCAACAAGGTTGTTTAAAAAATAACAGAAAATATATAATCTATATACAGATTAACCTATAATCTTTCAATCAATACCTCATATCTATAATCACATATACATAATTCAGAGACTCAGCACTAAGGATCCCCATTTACTTATATAAAACCTTTTAGGGTAACATAAATCCATGCCACTACTAAAGCAGTTCTTGTGGCGCAGGGGAAACATCACCTGCACTCTATGCAGCTAGTCCCATGTTCGAATCCAACCCGCTCAGCTTAACATCCATATTATTTATTTACTTTTAATGGGATCATTCGATCAATTCATTTTTACCTTTAATTTTTGTTAATATTATTTCTATATTTCATTATTTTAACCCCTGGAATAATTACATTGCTGTTTAAACAACAAAAAGAATTGAAGAAAAAATAAATATTAAACAGACAATTTAAGGATTCGAAGATTTAAAGATTTTAAAATTTAAAACAGGGAGGGGGGGAGGGAGGGGGGCCTTTTGGGAGAATGAGGGGAAAAAAAATAGAAAAAAAAAATATATATATAGAACCAAGAGAAAGTGTAAAAAGAGGATGGAGGAAGAAATCTGATGTTCATCATTACTAGTGGATTTTACTAAAGAACTTTAAAGGAACACACACAACAGGATTATACAGTTTCATCCTAAGAGGAAAGCTGTTTCCAAAATACCTACTTCTAATAATTTTGTTTATTTATTAAACATACAATAAATGGATATTCAATAAATAATATATTAGGTAAATCAATAGATAAAATCTTCAGAGACTGCCAATGTTGTTCAGTTCGATGCTCTCATTCAGACCATCAGGTGTAAGGGTACCCAATGAAAAAATCCAAAATGCCTCCCTTGTCAAGTAAAGGAGATTCAACTGAGGCAGCACAAGGGAACTCTCATCTGGGGACAACAACTGCAGGGAGAACACATATTTTCAGATGAACATGGGAGGGCAGAAGGCTGCCTAATACTGAAGCACCCCCAAACAACAAACCAAATGCAACAACTAGTACAAGCATTCCTGGGGGAAGGCCTGCAGCAGATGGATTTGCATATGGTGATGTCATCCAAGCAGTGGGTCAAAGTTGGCTTCAACCCTCGTCTGCATATGAAAAGAGAAAAGGGGCGTGCAGGGCATGGCGGCCTTTTGCGGCGCTTGGATGACCCCTAGTTCGCATTAAACACCTCCACCCTACTTCGGTGTGGGGCTCATGTTGGCTATGCCCCAGCCCCTGAAGCATTCAAGCTGATTACTTGCAGCTGGGCACTGTAATAGCTCCAGAGCTGCTCTGTAAGGCAACTAAAAGGGTGTGGGCCCTGCAGCACTACCTGTAGTTCGCATTGTGCGTTGGAAGGCACAAAGTAAGCAGACGGGAGAAGTCAAGATAGTGCGCAAGGGCATAGAAGGGAGTGGCTCAAGAAAAGAGAAGTGTAAACAGACAGCAAACTAGGCTGGAGAGAGACATGAGACAAAGAGATCTGAATTATACGAGAGCCGACCAGGGGAAACACAAATTATGCAGTCAAGTTTCCCACATTTGGGGAAATCGCAGGAGCAGCACACCCAGAGTGCAATGGGTGAGCCTTGCCCTGGGAGAAGCACCTTCATGATCATAGTATCTCACCTAGCAGGTAAGTAGGAATTGGGCTAGAGCTGGGGAGGGTCGCTGCTCGGGCACCCCCCTGTCAAGTGAAGGAGATCCAACTGAGGCAGCACAAGGGAACTCTCAAAAGAAGAACAAGGCTAGAGGAAGATCTGAGACAAAGAAATCAGACTTTTACCAGAGCTGACCAGAGGAAAGCACAAACACAGTCCCCCACTACCACAAATAATGCTGTCAAGTTTACCACATTTGGGGAAATAACAGGGGTCAGCATACCCAGAATGCAATGAATGAACCTCACCCTGGGAGAACAATCTTCATGACCATGGTATCTCCTATGCAAAATAAGTATGATTTGGGATAGGGCTGGAGAGGGCCGCTGCTCAGGCACATCTCTGTCAAGTAAAGGAGATTCAACTGAGGCAGCACAAGGGAACTCTCATCTGGGGACAACAACTGCAGGAGGTACACATATTTTCAGATGAACATGGGAGGGCAGAACGCTGCCTAATATGGAAGCACCCCCAAACAACAAACCAAATGCAACAACTAGTACAAGCATTCCTGGGGAAGGCCTGCAGCAGATGGATTTGCATATGGTGATGTCATCCAAGCAGTGGGTCAAAGTTGGCTTCAACCCTCGTCTGCATATGAAAAGAGAAAATTGGCATGCAGGGCATGGCGGCCTTTTGCGGTGCTTGGATGACCCCTAGTTCGCATTAAACACCTCCACCCTCCTTCGGTGTGGGGCTCATGATGGCTATGCCCCAGCCCCTGAAGCATTCAAGCTGATTTCTTGCAGCAGCTGGGCACTGTAACAGCTCCAGAGCTGCTCTGTAAGGCAAGAAAAAGGGTGTGGGCCCTGCAGCACTACCTGTAGTTTGCATTGTGCGTTGGAAGGCACAAAGTAAGCAGACGGGAGAAGTCATGATAGTGCGCAAGGGCATAGAAGGGAGCAACTCAAGAAAAGAGAAGTGGAAACAGACTGCAAACTAGGCTGGAGAGAGACCTGAGACAAAGAGATCTGAATTATACGAGAGCCGACCACGTGAAACACAAATTATGCAGTCAAGTGTCCAACATTTGGGAAACCGCAGGAGTAGCACACCCAGAGTGCAATGGGTGAGCCTTGCCTGGGAGAAGCACCTTCATGATCATAGTATCTCACCTGGCAGGTAAGTAGGAGCTGGGCTAGAGCTGGGGAGGGTCGCTGCTCGGGCACCCCCCTGTCAAGTGAAGGAGATCCAACTGAGGCAGCACAAGGGAACTCTCGAAAGAAGAACAAGGCTAGAGGAAGATCTGAGACAAAGAAATCTGACTTTTACCAGAGCTGACCAGAGGAAAGCACAAACACAGTCCCTCACTACCACAAATAATGCTGTCCAGTTTCCCACATTTGGGGAAATCACAGGGGTCAGCATACCCAGAATGCAATGAATGGACCTCACCCTGGAAGAATAATCTTCATGACCATGGTATCTCCTATGCAAAATAAGTATGATTTGGGATAGAGCAGGGGAGGGCCGCTGCTCAGGCACATCTCTGTCAAGTAAAGGAAATTCAACTGAGGCAGCACAAGGGAACTCTCATCTGGGGACAACAACTGCAGGGAGAACACATATTTTCAGATGAACATGGGAGGGCAGAAGGCTGCCTAATACTGAAGCACCCCTAAACAACAAACCAAATGCAACAACTAGTGCAAGCATTCCTGGGGGAAGGCCTGCAGCAGATGGATTTGCATATGGTGATGTCATCTAAGCAGTGGGTCAAAGTTGGCTTCAACCCTCATCTGCATATGAATAGAGAAGAGGGGCGTGCAGGGCATGGCGGCCTTTTGCGGCGCTTGGATGACCCCTAGTTCGCATTAAACACCTCCACCCTCCTTCGGTGTGGGGCTCATGTTGGCTATGCCTCAGCCCCTGAAGCATTCAAGCTGATTTCTTGCAGCAGCTGGGCACTGTAACAGCTCCAGAGCTGCTCTGTAAGGCAAGTAAAAGGGTGTGGGCCCTGCAGCACTACCTGTAGTTCGCATTGTGCGTTGGAAGGCACAATGTAAGCAGACGGGAGAAGTCAGGATAGTGCGCAAGGGCATAGAAGGGAGCGGCTCAAGAAAAGAGAAGTGGAAACAGACAGCAAACTAGGCTGGAGAGAGACCTGAGACAAAGACATCTGAATTATACGAGAGCCGACCAGGGGAAACACAAATTTTGCAGTCAAGTTTCCCACATTTGGGGAAATCACAGGAGCAGCACACCCAGAGTGCAATGGGTGAGCCTTGCCCTGGGAGTAGCACCTACATGATCATAGTATCTCACCTGGCAGGTAAGTAGGAGTTGGGCTAGAGCTGGGGAGGGTCGCTGCTCGGGCACCCCCATGTCAAGTGAAGGAGATCCAACTGAGGCAGCACAAGGGAACTCTCGAAAGAAGAACAAGGCTAGAGGAAGATCTGAGACAAAGAAATCTGACTTTTACCAGAGCTGACCAGAGGAAAGCACAAACACAGTCCCCCACTACCACAAATAATGCAGTCGAGTTTCCAACATTTGGGGAAATCACAGAGGTCAGCATACCCAGAATGCAATGAATGAACCTCACCCTGGGAGAACAATCTTCATGACCATGGTATCTCCTATGCAAAATAAGTATGATTTGGGATAGGGCTGGGGAGGGCCGCTGCTCAGGCACATCTCTGTCAAGTAAAGGCGATTCAACTGAGGCAGCACAAGGGAACTCTCATCTGGGGACAACAACTGCAGGGAGAACACATATTTTCAGATGAACATGGGAGGGCAGAAGGCTGCCTAATACTGAAGCACCCCCAAACAACAAACCAAATGCAACAACTAGTGCAAGCATTCCTGGGGAAGGCCTGCAGCAGATGGATTTGCATATGGTGATGTCATCCAAGCAGTGGGTCAAAGTTGGCTTCAACCCTCGTCTGCATATGAAAAGAAAAAAGGGATGTGCAGGGCATGGCGGCCTTTTGCGGCGCTTGGATGACCCCTAATTCGCATTAAACATCTCCACCCTCCTTCGGTGTGGGGCTCATGTTGGCTATGCCCCAGCCCCTGAAGCATTCAAGCTGATTTCTTGCAGCAGCTGGGCACTGTAACAGCTCCTGAGCTGCTCTGTAAAGCATGTAAAAGGGTGTGGGCCCTGCAGCACTACCTGTAGTTTGCATTGTGCGTTGGAAGGCACAAAGTAAGCAGACAGGAGAGGTCAGAATAGTGTGCAAGGGCATAGAAGGGAGCGGCTCAAGAAAAGAGAAGTGGAAACAGACAGCAAACTAGGCTGGAGAGAGACCTGAGACAAAGAGATCTGAATTATACGAGAGCCGACCAGGGGAAACACAAATTATGCAGTCAAGTTTCCCACATTTGGGGAAATCACAGGGGCAGCACACCCAGAGTGCAATGGGTGAGCCTTGCCCTGGGAGAAGCACCTACATGATCATAGTATCTCACCTGGCAGGTAAGTAGGAGTTGGGCTAGAGCTGGGGAGGGTCGCTGCTCGGGCACCCCCCTGTCAAGTGAAGGAGATCCAACTGAGGCAGCACAAGGGAACTCTCGAAAGAAGAACAAGGCTAGAGGAAGATCTGAGACAAAGAAATCTGACTTTTACCAGAGCTGACCAGAGGAAAGCACAAACACAGTCCCCCACTACCACAAATAATACAGTCAAGTTTCCCACATTTGGGGAAATCACAGGGGTCAGCATACCCAGAATGCAATGAATGAACCTCACCCTGGGAGAACAATCTTCATGACCATGGTATCTCCTATGCAAAATAAGTATGATTTGGGATAGGGCTGGGGAGGGCCTCTGCTCAGGCACATCTCTGTCAAGTAAAGAAGATTCAACTGAGGCAGCACAAGGGAACTCTCATCTGGGGACAACAACTGCAGGGAGAACACATATTTTCAGATGA
>NW_026969924.1:0-19938 GCF_028390025.1 Pseudophryne corroboree
GACATTACAAGGAAAGGAGGTAAGACTCATACCAGCCACACCAATCACACCGTATAACATGTGATAAACTTACCCAGTTAACAGTATGAACAAACAACAGAGCATCAACCAATGGATGCCAACATAACATAACCCTTTATTAAGCAATAACTATATACACATATCGCAGAAAGTCCACACTTGGGACGGGCGCCCAGCATCCACTACGGACTACGAGAAATAGATTCACCGGTGAGTAAAATCTTATTTTCTCTAACGTCCTAGTGGATGCTGGGGACTCCGTAAGGACCATGGGGATTATACCAAAGCTCCCAAACGGGCGGGAGAGTGCGGATGACTCTGCAGCACCGAATGGGCAAACACAAGGTCCTCCTCAGCCAGGGTATCAAACTTGTAGAATTTTGCAAAGGTGTTTGAACCCGACCAAGTAGCAGCTCGGCAAAGCTGTAATGCAGAGACCCCTCGGGCAGCCGCCCAAGAAGAGCCCACCTTCCTTGTGGAATGGGCTTTCACTGATTTTTGGATGCGGCAATTCAGTCGCAGAATGAGCCTGCTGAATCGTGTTACAGATCCAGCGAGCAATAGTTTGCTTTGAAGCAGGAGCACCCAGTTTGTTGGATGCATACAGGATAAACAGCGAGTCAGTCTTCCTGACTCAAGCCGTTCTGGTTACATAAATCTTCAAAGCCCGGACTACGTCAAGCAACTTGGAATCCTCCAAGTCACAAGTAGCCGCAGGCACCACAATAGGTTGGGTCAAATGAAAAGATGACACCATCTTTGGCAGAAATTGAGGACGAGTCCTCAATTCTGCCCTGTCCATCTGGAAAACCAGATAGGGGCTTTCACATGACAAAGCCGCCAATTCTGACACACGCCTAGCCGAAACTAAGGCCAACAGCATGACCACTTTCCACGTGAGATACTTTAGCTCCACAGTTTTAAGTGGCTCAAACCAGTGGGATTTCAGGAAACCCAACACCACGTTACGATCCCAAGGTGCCACTGGTGGCACAAAAGGGGGTTGAATATGCAGCACTCCCTTAACAAACGTCTGAACCTCAGGCAGTGAAGCCAGTTCTTTTTGAAAGAAAATGGATAGGGCCGAAATCTGGACCTTTATGGACCCTAATTTTAGGCCCATAGTCACTCCTGACTGTAGGAAGTGCAGGAATCGACCCAGCTGGAATTCTTCTGTAGGGCCTTCCTGGCCTCACACCAAGAAACATATTTTCGCCATATACGGTGATAATGCTTTGCCGTCACGTCCTTCCTAGCCTTTATCAGCGTAGGAATAACTTCATCCAGAATGCCTTTTTCCGCTAGGATCCGGCGTTCAACAGCCATGCTGTCAAACGCAGCCGCGGTAAGTCTTGGAACAGACAGGGCCCTTGTTGCAACAGGTCCTGTCTGAGAGGCAGAGGCCATGGGTCCTCTGTGAGCATTTCTTGCAGTTCCGGGTACCAAGTCCTTCCTGGCCAATCCGGAACAATAAGTGTTGTTCTCACTCCTCTTTTTCTTACAATTCTCAGCACCTTTGGTATGAGAGGAAGAGGAGGAAACACATAGACCGACTGGAACACCCACGGTGTTACTAGTGCGTCCACAGCTATCGCCTGAGGGTCCCTTGACCTGGTGCAATACCTTTTAGCTTTTTGTTGAGGCGGGACGCCATCATGTCCACCTATGGCAGTTCCCGTCGATTTGCAATCTGCGTGAAGACTTCTTGGTGAAGTCCCCACTCTCCCGGGTGGAGGTCGTGCCTGCTGAGGAAGTCTGCTTCCCAGTTGTCCACTCCCGGAATGAACACTGCTGACAGTGTACTTACGCGATTCTCCGCCCAGCGAAGAATTCTGGTGGCTTCTACAATCGCCACCCTGCTCCTTGTGCCGCCTTGGCGGTTTACATGAGCCACTGCGGTGATATTGTCTGACTGGATCAGAACCGGTTGGTCGCGAAGCAGGGTCTCCGCTTGACTTAGGGCGTTGTATATGGCCCTTAGTTCCAGGATATTGATGTGAAGGCAAGTCTCCTGCCTTGACCACAGCCCTTGGAAATTTCTTCCCTGTTTGACTGCCCCCCACCCTCGGAGGCTTGCATCCGTGGTCACCAGGACCCAGTCCTGAATGCCGAATCTGCGACCTTCGAGAAGGTGAGCACTCTGCAGTCACCACAGGAGAGAAACCCTTGCTCTGGGGGATAGGGCGATTAACCGATGCATCCGAAGATGTGATCCGGACCACTTGTCCAGTAAGTCCCATTGGAATGTATGGAACCTGCCGAAGGGAATGGCCTCGTATGATGCCACCCTCCTTCCTAGGACTCGAGTGCAGTGATGCACTGACACCTGTTTTAGTTTTAATAGATTCCTGACCAGTGTCACGAGCTCCTGAGCTCTCTCTATCGGGAGATAAACCTTTTTCTGGTCTGTGTCTAGGATCATGCCTAGGAGAGGCAGATGAGCTGTAAGAACCAACTGCGACTTTGGAATATATAGAATCCAGCCGTGTTGCCGCTTCACTTCCGGAGTAAGCTATACGCTGTTCAGCAACTGCTCTCTTCATCTCGCTTTTATGAGGAGATCGTCCAAGTACGTGATCATAGTGACACCTTGCTTCCGCAGGAGCACCATCATTTCTGCCATTACCTTGGTGAATATTCTCAAGGCCGTGGAGAGACCAAACGGCAACGTTTGAAATTGGTAATGACCATCCCGTACCGCAATTCTGAGGTACGCCTGATGAGGTGGATAAATGGGGACATGAAGGAATGCATCCTTTATGTCCTGAGTCACCATAAAATCTCCCCCTTTCAGGCTTGCAATAACCGCTCTTAGCGATTCCATCCTGAACTTGAACCCTTTCAGGTATATGTTCAGGGATTTTAAATTCAATATGGGTCCGACCGAACAGTCTGGTTTCGGGACTACAAGATGGTCGAATAACACCCTCCTTGTTGAAGGAGGGGAAGCTTGACCACCACCTGTTGAAGATACAATTTATGAATTGCAGTTAACACTGTTTCCCTCTCGTGGGGGGAAGCCGGCAGGGCCGTCGGTGAGGGGGCATCTTCTCAAAGTCCAGCTTGTATCCCTGAGACACAATATCTATTGCCCAGGGATCTAACAGGGAGTGAACCCACTTGTGGCTGAACTTACGAAGGCGTGCCCCCACCGGGCCTAGCTCCGCCTGTGGAGCCCCAGCGACATGCGGTGGATTTTTGTAGAGGCCGGGAAGGACTTCTGTTCCTGGGAACTAGCTGTGTTGTGCAGCTTCTTTCCTCTGCCCCCGCCTCTGGCAAGAAAGGATGCACCTCGGACTTTCTTGTTTCTTTATTCGAAAGGCTGCATTTGATAATGTCGTGCTTTCCTAGGCTGTGCAGGAATATAAGGCAAAATATCAGAATTACCAGCTATAGCTGTGGAGACCAGGCCCGAGAACCTTTCTCCACACAATCCTCAGCCTTCCATATGCCTCTCAAGTCGGCATCATCTGTCCAATGTATATTCTACAGGACACGTCAAGCAGAAATCGACATAGCTTTTGTCTCTAGGATCCAGTATATTCATGTCCCTTTGGGCATGCTTTATAATTATATATCTATCACTTAAGACAGCATCTTAAAATATTTATATGCATACTAGGGTCTCAATCTCTGCTGATAAGGTACCTGTCCACGCTGCCACAGCGCTATAAACCCATGCCGACACAATCGCCGGTCTGGGTAGTATACTAGAATGTGCACACTATCTGCAGGATCCCTGAGAATAGCTAGTGCAAACAGGACACCCAAGGGGAAGATTCTCACCACATCCTGGCCCTAGTGGGGAAAGGATACAGCCTGAGAATTCTCTTGTGGGAAGCTGCCGTCTCTTGTCTGGAGATTCCCGCTCTTTTTCCTCATGAGAGGAGGGAAATTTACCTCAGCATTCTTCCCCTTAACATGTGTACTCTCGTGTCAGGGACAGATGAGTCATCAGTGATATGCAAATCATCTTTTATTACAATAATCATATATTGAATATCTTTTAGCCCTCTTGGCTGTAACTTTGCATTATCGTAGTCGACAGTGGAGTTAAACTCCGTGTCGATACTATGTTATTTTGGATAGTGAGCATAGAGAGACTCTCTGACATAGGGACAGACCAGGGTAGATTTCCTTTCTGTTCCCTAACCTTTTGTGCAATAATTTTATCTCAGCACTTACACATATCCAAACAGGTGTCGGCGTTGTTGACGGAGACACCCTCCCACACACTTATCCGCTCTATCACTTCCTTAGAGAGGAGCCTTTTACCTCAGACATGTCGACACACGCGTACAGACACCACACACACAGGGGATGCACTATTTGAAGACAGTTCCCCCACCAGGCCCTTTGGAGAGACAGAGAGAGAGTATGCCAGCACACACCCCAGCGCTATATAATACAGGGATGTACACTATACTGAGTGATTTTTCCCCTATAGCAGCTTATATACACAGTTTTGCGCCTAAATTTGTGCCCCCCCCTCTCTTTGTGTACCAGGATACTGCAGGGTAGAGCCTGGGGAGCTTCCTTCCAGCTGAGCTGTGAAGAGAAAATGGCGCCGGTGTGCTGAGGAAGAAGGCGGCCCCCTCAGCGGCAGGCTTCTGTCCTTTTATGTACTTTAATGGCGGGGGTTAATGCACATATACAGTTTATCAGACTGTATTATGTGCTTTTCGCTAAGTAAGGTAATCTAATTGCTGCCCAGGGCGCCTCCCCCCCCCCCCCCCAGCGCCCTGCACCCATCAGTGACCGGAGTGTGTGGTGTGCTAAGGGAGCAATGGCGCACAGCTGCAGTGCTGTGCGCTACCTTAATGAAGACCGGAGTCTTCAGCCGCCGATTTTCAACTTCTCTTCGTTCTTCTGGCTATGCAAGGGGGACGACGGCGCGGCTTCGGGACCGGACGACCGAGGACTGGGCCTGTGTTCGATCCCTCTGGAGCTAATGGTATCCAGTTGCCTTAGAAGCCCAAGCTAGCTGCAAGCAGGTAGGTTCGCTTCTCACCCCTCAGTCCCACGTAGCAGTGAGTCTGTTGCCAGCAGATCTCACTGAAAATTAAAAACCTAACAAATACTTTCTTTTCTAGTGAGCTCAGGAGAGCCCACTAGGTGCATCCAGCTCTGGCCGGGCACAGATACTAACTGAGGTCTGG
Source organism: Pseudophryne corroboree (assembly GCF_028390025.1). Taxonomy (NCBI): domain Eukaryota; kingdom Metazoa; phylum Chordata; class Amphibia; order Anura; family Myobatrachidae; genus Pseudophryne; species Pseudophryne corroboree. Next base: position 5,181 of record NW_026969924.1, read on the forward strand.
AGGAGGGGCATAGAGGGAGGAGCCAGTGCACACCAGATATAGTACCTAATCTTTCTTTTAAGAGTGCCCAGTCTCCTGTGGAGCCCGTCTATACCCTATGGTCCTTACGGAGTACCCAGCATCCACTAGGACGTTAGAAAATATGTTTATACTGGCGGGGGTCTCTTAACTAGTGCCCAGGGCACTGTTATAACTCATGCCAGTCTGATTTGAGGTGTACATACTGTCCAGGGCGCCCCCCCTGCACCCTGCAGTGCTGTGATATGTGTGGGAGCATGGCGCGCAGCGCGGACGCTGCGCGGTACCTCTTCTGCAGTCACTGAAGTCTTCTGATCTTCTCATACTCACCCGGCTTCAATCTTCTGGCTTCTGTGAGGGGGGTGACGGCGTGGCTCCGGGAACAAGCAGCTAGGCATACCGTAGTGATTGAACTCTCTGGAGCTAATGGTGTCCAGTAGCCTAAGAAGCAGAGCCCTTGAACTCAGAAGAAGTAGGTCTGCTTCTCTCCCCTCACTCCCACGATGCAGGGAGCCTGTAGCCAGCAGGTCTCCCTGAAAATAACAAACCTAATAAAGTCTTTTTCAGAGAAACTCTGAAGAGCTCCTCAGTGTGCATCCAGCCTCACTGGGCACAGAATCTAACTTGAGTCTGGGGGAGGGGCATAGAGGGAGGAGCCAGTTCACACCCATTCAAAGTCTTATAGTGTGCCCATGTCTCCTGTGGATCCGGTCTATACCCCATGGTTCTTGAAGCATCCCCAGCTCCCTCTAGGACGCAAGAGAAATAATAAGATTTTAAACCTACCGGTAAATCTTTTTCTCGTAGTCCGTAGAGGATGCTGGGACTCCGTAAGGACCATGGGGATAGACGGGCTCCGCAGGAGACATGGGCACTTTAAGACTTTGGATCTGGGTGTGCACTGGCTCCTCCCTCTATGCCCCTCCTCCAGACCTCAGTTAGAGAAACTGTGCCCAGAGGAGACGGACAGTACGAGGAAAGGATTTTGTTAATCTAAGGGCAAGATTCATACCAGCCACACCAATCACACCGTATAACTTGTGATATACTATCTAGTTAACAGTATGAAACAACAACATATCATCGGTCCAAAACCGACGAAACTATAACATAACCCTTATGAAAGCAATAACTATATACAAGTCTTGCAGAAGCAGTCCGCACTTGGGACGGGCGCCCAGCATCCTCAACGGACTACGAGAAAAAGATTTATCGGTAGGTTCAAAATCTTATTTTCTCTAACGTCCTAGAGGATGCTGGGACTCCGTAAGGACCATGGGGATTATACCAAAGCTCCCAAACGGGCGGGAGAGTGCGGATGACTCTGCAGCACCGATTGAGCAAACAGGAGGTCCTCCTCAGCCAGGGTATCAAACTTATAGAACTTAGCAAAGGTGTTTGACCACGACCAAGTAGCAGCTCGACACAGCTGTAGTGCAGAGACCCCCTCGGGCAGCCGCCCAAGACGAGCCCACCTTCCTAGTGGAAAGGGCCTTAACCGAATTTGGTAACGGCAATCCTGCCGTAGAATGCGCCTGCTGAATCGTGTTACAGATCCAGCGAGCAATAGTCTGCTTTGAAGCAGGGCCGCCAACCTTGTTGGCTGCATACAGGACAAACGGTACTTCTGTTTTTCTGATCCTAGCCGTTCGGCCACGTAAATCTTCAAAGCCCTGACCACATCAAGGGACTCAGAATCCTCTAAGTCACGTGAAGCCACAGGCACGACAATAGGTTGGTTCATATGAAAGGATGAGACCACCTTAGGTAGGAATTGAGGACGGGTCCGCAATTCCGCTCTATCCATATGGAAAACCAGATAGCGGCTTTATCACATAAAAGCCCCTAATTCCGAAACTCGCCTAGCCGAAGCCAAAGCTAACAACATGACCACCTTCCAAGTGAGATATTTCAACTCCACTGTTTTAAGTGGTTCAAACCAATGTGACTTAAGGAAATTTCACACCACGTTAAGATCCCAAGGCGCCACCGGAGGTACAAAAGGAGGCTGAATATGCAGTACTCCCTTCACAACAGTCTGTACTTCAGGCAGAGAGGCCAATTCCTTTTGAAAGAAATTGGATAAGGCCGAAATCTGAACTTTAATGGAGCCTAATTTTAGGCTCAAATTCACTCCAGTTTGTAGGAAGTGAAAAAAACGGCCTAGATGGAATTCTTCCGTAGGAGCATTCCTGGCCTCACACCAAGAAACATATTTTCTCCATATTCGGTGATAATGTTTAGATGTCACGTCCTTCCTAGCCTTTATTAGCGTAGGAATGACCTCATCCGGAATACCTTTTTCCGCTAGGATCCGGCGTTCAACCGCCATGCCGTCAAACGCAGCCGCGGTAAGTCTTGGAACAGACAGGGACCCTGTTGCAACAGGTCCTGTCTTAGAGGAAGAGGCCACGGATCTTCTGTGAGCATTTCCTGTAGATACGGATACCAGGTCCTTCGTGGCCAATCCGGAACAATGAGTATTGGTCTCACTCCTCTTTTCCTTATTATTCTCAACACCTTGGGTATGAGAGGAAGAGGAGGAAATACATAGACCCACTGGAACACCCACGGTGTCACTAGGGCGTCCACAGCTACCGCCTGAGGGTCTCTTGACCTGGCGCAATACCTTTGTAGCTTTTTGTTGAGACGGGACGCCATCATGTCTATTTGGGGCAGTCCCCACCGACTTGCAATCTGTGCGAAGACTTCCTGATGAAGTCCCCACTCTCCTGGATGCAGGTCATGTCTGCTGAGGAAGTCTGCTTCCCAGTTGTCCACTCCCGGAATTAACACTGCTGACAGCGCGCTTCCATGATTCTCCGCCCAGCAAAGAATTCTGGTGGCTTCTGCCATTGCCACTCTGCTCCTTGTGCCGCCTTGGCGGTTTACATGAGCTACTGCGGTGCAGTTGTCTGACTGGATCAGAACTGGTCGGTCGCGAAGTAAGGTCTCCGCTGGACGTAGAGCGTTGTATATGGCCCTTAGTTCCAGGATGTTGATGTGAAGACAAGTCTCTTGATTTGACCAAAGGCCTTGGAAATTTCTTCCGTGTGACCACTCCCCCCAACCTCGGAGGCTCGCGTCCGTGGTCACCAGGATCCAGTCCTGAATGCTGAACCTGCGGCCCTCTAGAAGGTAAGCACTGTTTAGCCACCACAGGAGAGATACTCATACTCTGGCCATGGGGGACAGGGTGATCCGCTGTTGCAACTGCAGATACGAACCGGACCATTTGTCCAATAGGTCCCATTGGAAGGCACTTGCATGGAATCTGCCGTATGGAATGGCTTCGTATGTTGCCACCATCTTTCCCAGAACTTGAGTGCAATGATGTACTGACACTTATTTTGGTTTCAAAAAGTTCATGACTAGAGTCAGGAGTTCCTGCGCTTTTTCCTTCAGAAGAAAAACCCTTTTCTGGTCTGTGTCCAGAATCATGCCCATGAAGGGCAGACGAGTTGTAGGATTCAGCTGCGACTTTGGAATATTGAGAATCCAGCCGTGTCGCTGTAACACATTCAGTGAAAGTGATACGCTGCTCAGCAACTTCACCCGTGATCTCGCTTTTATGAGGAGATCGTCCAAGTACTGGATAATTGTGACACCCTGCTTGCGCAGGAGCACCATCATTTCCGCCATTACCTTGGTGAAAATTATCGGGGCCGTGGAAAGCCCAAACGGCAACGTCTGAAATTGGTAATGACAATCCTGTACCGCAAATCTCAGGTACGCCTGATGAGGATATATGGGGACATGCAGGTATGCATCCTTTATGTCCAGAGATACCAAAAAATCTCCCCCTTCTAGGCTGGCGATTACCGCCCTGAGTGATTCCATCTTGACCTTGAACCGTTTAAAGTAAAGGTTCAGGGATTTTAAATTTAAAATGGGTCTGACCGAACCATCCGGTTTCGGAACCACAAACAGAGTTGAGTAGTACTCCTGCCCTCTAGAACCCAGTAGACTAACGTCTCTTTGGGCATGTCATATTATATATACATACATTATATATATATATATATATATATATATATATATATATATATATATATATATATATATGTATGTGTGTATGTGTGTATGTGTGTATGTATGTGTGTGTGTGTGTGTGTGTGTGTGTGTGTGTGTGTGTGTGTATGTATGTATGTATGTATGTATGTATGTATGTATATATGTGTGTGTGTGTGTGTGTGTGTGTGTGTGTGTGTGTGTGTGTGTGTGTGTGTGTGTGTGTGTGTGTGTGTGTGTGTGTGTGTATATATATATATATATATATATATATATATATATATATATATATATATATGAATTTACTTACCGATAATTCTATTTCTCGGAGTCCGTAGTGGATGCTGGGGTTCCTGAAAGGACCATGGGGAATAGCGGCTCCGCAGGAGACAGGGCACAAAAAGTAAAGCTTTAGGATCAGGTGGTGTGCACTGGCTCCTCCCCCTATGACCCTCCTCCAAGCCTCAGTTAGGATACTGTGCCCGGACGAGCGTACACAATAAGGAAGGATTTATGAATCCCGGGTAAGACTCATACCAGCCACACCAATCACACTGTACAACCTGTGATCTGAACCCAGTTAACAGTATGATAACAGCGGAGCCTCTGAAAGATGGCTCACAACAATAATAACCCGATTTTTGTAACTATGTACAAGTATTGCAGATAATCCGCACTTGGGATGGGCGCCCAGCATCCACTACGGACTCCGAGAAATAGAATTATCGGTAAGTAAATTCTTATTTTCTCTATCGTCCTAGTGGATGCTGGGGTTCCTGAAAGGACCATGGGGATTATACCAAAGCTCCCAAACGGGCGGGAGAGTGCGGCTGACTCTGCAGCACCGAATGAGAGAACTCCAGGTCCTCCTTAGCCAGGTTATCAAATTTGTAGGATTTTACAAACGTGTTTGCCCCTGACTAAATAGCCGCTCGGCAAAGTTGTAAAGCCGAGACCCCTCGGGCAGCCGCCCAAGATGAGCCCACCTTCCTTGTGGAATGGGCATTTACATATTTTGGCTGTGGCAGGCCTGCCACAGAATGTGCAAGCTGAATTGTATTACACATCCAACTAGCAAAAGTCTGCTTAGAAGCAAGAGCACCCAGTTTGTTGGGTGCATACAGGATAACAGCAAGTCAGTTTTCCTGACTCCAGCCGTCCTGGAACCTATATTTTCAGGGCCCTGACCACATCTAGCAACTTGGAGTCCTCCAAGTCCCTAGTAGGCGCAAGACACCACAATAAGCTGGTTCAGGTGAAACACTGACACCACCTTAGGGAGAGAACTGGGGACGAGTCCGCAGCTCTGCCCTGTCCGAATGGACAAACAGATATGGGCTTTTTTGAGAAAAAAACCACCAATTTGACACTCGCCTGGTCCAGGCCAGGTCCAAGAGCATGTTCACTTTTCATGTGAGATGCTTCAAATCCACAGATTTGACTGGTTTTAAACCAATGTGTTTTGAGGAATCCCAGAACTACGTTGAGATCCCACAGTGCCACTGGAGGCACAAAAGGGGGTTGTATATGCAATACTCCCTTGACAAACTTCTGGACTTCAGGAACTGAAGCCAATTCTTTCTGAAAGAAAAATCGACAGGGCCGAAATTTGAACCTTAATGGACCCCAATTTGAGGCCCATAGACACTCCTGTTTGCAGGAAATGCAGGAATCGACCGAGTTGAAATTTCTTCGTGGGGCCTTCCTGGCCTCACACCACGCAACATATTTTCGCCACATGTGGTGATAATGTTGTGCGGTCACCTCCTTTCTGGCTTTGACCAGGGTAGGAATGACCTCTTCCTGAATGCCTTTTCCCTTAGGATCCGGCGTTCCACCGCCATGCCGTCAAACGCAGCTGCGGTAAGTCTTGGAACAGACATGGTACTTGCTGAAACAAGTCCCTTCTTAGCGGCAGAGGCCATAAGTCCTCTATGAGCATCTCTTGAAGTTCCGGGTACCAAGTCCTTCTTGGCCAATCCGGAGCCATGAGTATAGTTCTTACTCCTCTACGTCTTATAATTCTCAGTACCTTAGGTATGAAAAGCAGAGGATGGAACACATACACCGACTGGTACACCCACGGTGTTACCAGAACGTCCACAGCTATTGCCTGAGGGTCTCTTAACCTGGCGCAATACCTGTCCCGTTTTTTTGTTCAGACGGGACGCCATAATGTCCACCTTTGGTAATTCCCAACGGTTTACAATCATGTGGAAAACTTCCTCATGAAGTTCCCACTCTGCCGGGTGGAGGTCGTGCCTACTGAGGAAGTCTGCTTCCCAGTTTCCATTCCCGGAATGAAACACTGCTGACAGTACTATCACATGATTTTCCGCCCAGCGAAAAGTCCTTGCAGTTTTTGCCACTGCCCTCCTGCTTCTTGTGCCGCCCTGTCTATTTACGTGGGCGACTGCCGTGATGTTTTATCCCACTGGATCAATACCGGCTGACCTTGAAGCAGAGGTCTTGCTAAGCTTAGAGCATTATAAATTTACCCTTAGCTATATTTATGTGGAGAAAAGTCTCCAGACTTGATCACACTCCCTGGAAATTTTTTCCTTGTGTGACTGCTCCCCAGCCTCTCGGGCTGGCCTCCGTGGTCACCAACATCCAAAACTGAATGCCGAATCTGCGGCCCTCTAGAAGATGAGCACTCTGTAACCACCACAGGAGAGACACCCTTGTCCTTGGATATAGGGTTATCCGCTGATGCATCTGAAGATGCGATCCGGACCATTTGTCCAGCAGATCCCACTGAAAAGTTCTTGCATGAAATCTGCCGACTGGAATTGCTTCGAAGGAAGTCACCATTTTTTTACCATGGCCCTTGTGCAATGATGCACTGATTTTAGGAGGTTCCTGACTAGCTCGGATAACTCCCTGGCTTTCTCTTCCGGGAGAAACACCTTTTTCTGGACTGTGTCCAGAATCATCCCTAAGCACAGGAGACTTGTTGTCGGGATCATGCTACTCCGACCTCCAACTGTTCCCTGGACTTTGCCCTTATCAGGAGATCGTCCAAGTAAGGGATAATTAAGACGCCTTTTCTTCGAAGAAGAACCATCATTTCGGCCATTACCTTGGTAAAGACCCGGGGTGCCGTGGACAATCCAAACGGCAGCGTCTGAAACTGATAGTGACAGTTCTGTACCACGAACCTGAGGTACCCTTAGTGATAAGGGCAAATTTGGGACATGGAGGTAAGCATCCCTGATGTCTCGGGACACCATATAGTCCCCTTCTTCCCGGTTCGTTATCACTGCTCTGAGTGACTCCATCTTGATTTGAACCTTTGTAAGTGTTCAAATTTTTTTAGATTTACAATAGGTCTCACCTAGCCTTCTGGCTTCAGTACCACAATATAGTGTGGAATAATACCCCTTTTCTTGTTGTAGGAGGGGTAATTTAATTATCACCTGCTGGGAATACAGCTCGTGAATTGTTTCCCATACTGCCTCCTTGTCGGAGGGAGACCTTGGTAAAGCAGACTTCAGGAGCCTGCGCAGAGGAAACGTCTCGACATTCCAATCTGTACCCCTGGGATACTACTTGTAGGATCCAGGGGTCCTGTACGGTCTCAGCGTCATGCTGAGAGCTTGTCAGAAGCGGTGGAACGCTTCTGTTCCTGGGAATGGGCTGCCTGCTGCAGTCTTCTTCCCTTTCCTCTATCCCTGGGCAGATATGACTCTTATAGGGACGAAAGGACTGAAGCTGAAAAGACGGTGTCTTTTTCTGCAGAGATGTGACTTAGGGTAAAAAACGGTGGATTTTCCAGCAGTTGCCGTGGCCACCAGGTCCGATGGACCGACCCCAAATAACTCCTCTTCCTTTATACGGCAATACACCTTTGTGCCGTTTGGAATCTGCATCACCTGACCACTGTCGTGTCCATAAACATCTTCTGGCAGATATGGACATCGCACTTACTCTTGATGCCAGAGTGCAAATATCCCTCTGTGCATCTCGCATATATAGAAATGCATCCTTTAAATGCTCTATAGTCAATAAAATACTGTCCCTGTCAAGGGTATCAATATTTTTAGTCAGGGAATCCGACCAAGCCACCCCAGCTCTGCACATCCAGGCTGAGGCGATCGCTGGTCGCAGTATAACACCAGTATGTGTGTATATACTTTTTATGATATTTTCCAGCCTCCTGTCAGCTGGCTCCTTGAGGACGGCCCTATCTATAGACGGTACCGCCACTTGTTCTGATAAGCGTGTGAGCGCCTTATCCACCCTAAGGGGTGTTTCCCAACGCGCCCTAACTTCTGGCGGGAAAGGGTATACCGCCCATATTTTCTATCGGGGGGAACCCACGCATCATCACACACTTCATTTAATTTATCTGATTCAGGAAAAACTACAGTAGTTTTTCCACATCCCACATAATACCCTCTTTTGTGGTACTTGTAGTATCAGAAATATGTAACACCTCCTTCATTGCCCTTAACGTGTGGCCCTAATAAGGAATACGTTTGTTTATTCACCGTCGACACTGGATTCAGTGTCCCTGTCTGTGTCGACCGACTAAAGTAAACGGGCGTTTTAAAACCCCTGACGGTGTTTTTGAGACGTCTGGACCGGTACTAATTGTTTGTCGGCCGTCTCATGTCGTCAACCGACCTTGCCGCGTGTTGACATTATCACGTAATTCCCTAAATAAGCCATCCATTCCGGTGTCGACTCCCTAGAGAGTGACATCACCATTACAGGCAATTGCTCCGCCTCCTCACCAACATCGTCCTCATACATGTCGACACACACGTACCGACACACAGCACACACACAGGGAATGCTCTGATAGAGGACAGGACCTACTAGCCCTTTGGAGAGACAGAGGGAGAGTTTGCCAGCACACACCAAAAACGCTATAATTATATAGGGACAACCTTATATAAGTGTTTTCCCTTATAGCATCTTTTTTATATATTTCTAACGCCAAATTAGTGCCCCCCCTCTCTGTTTTAACCCTGTTTCTGTAGTGCAGTGCAGGGGAGAGCCTGGGAGCCTTCCCTCCAGCCTTTCTGTGAGGGAAAATGGCGCTGTGTGCTGAGGAGATAGGCCCCGCCCCTTTTTCGGCGGCCTCGTCTCCCGCTCTTAACGGATTCTGGCAGGGGTTAAATATCTCCATATAGCCCCCGGAGGCTATATGTGAGGTATTTTTAGCCAAAAATAGGTTTTCATTGCCTCCCAGGGCGCCCCCCTTCCAGCGCCCTGCACCCTCAGTGACTGCCGTGTGAAGTGTGCGTGTGCTGAGAGGAAATGGCGCACAGCTGCAGTGCTGTGCGCTACCTTAAGAAGACTGAGGAGTCTTCATGCCGCCGATTCTGGACCTTCTTCTTGTTTCAGCATCTGCAAGGGGGCCGGCGGCGAGGCTCCGGTGACCATCCAGGCTGTACCTGTGATCGTCCCTCTGGAGCTAATGTCCAGTAGCCAAAGAAGCCAATCCATCCTGCACGCAGGTGAGTTCACTTCTTCTCCCCTAAGTCCCTCGTTGCAGTGATCCTGTTGCCAGCAGGACTCACTGTAAAATAAAAAACCTAAGCTAAACTTTTCTAAGCAGCTCTTTAGGAGAGCCACCTAGATTGCACCCTTCTCGGCCGGGCACAAAAATCTAACTGAGGCTTGGAGGAGGGTCATAGGGGGAGGAGCCAGTGCACACCACCTGATCCTAAAGCTTTACTTTTTGTGCCCTGTCTCCTGCGGAGCCGCTATTCCCCATGGTCCTTTCAGGAACCCCAGCATCCACTAGGACGATATATATATATATATATATATATATATATATATTATATATATACACACACACACACACACACATATATATATATATATACAAAGACCTGGTCCGGCACTCACAGTGGTGTACAGCAGAGGTTGAATGTGCTCCGGTGCCCTCCCTCCGGACAGGAGGTCCGTACATACAGAGAAATCACGAATAAGGCGGCACTCAGGAGACTCGAATAAGGTGGAACAAGCGGGTGCTTTATCAACGTTTCGGGGCACGGGACCCAGTCTTCAGGACACACATCCATGGATGTGTGTCCTGAAGACGGGGTCCCGTGCCCCGAAACGTTGATAAAGCACCCGCTTGTTCCACCTCATTCGAGTCTCCTGAGTGCCGCCTTATTCGTGATTTCTCTCTCTCTCTATATTATAATATATATATATATATATATATATATATATATATACACACACACATATTTTTTTTTTATTATATATATATATATATATATATATATATATATATATATATATATAATAAGAATTTACTTACCGATAATTCTATTTCTCGTAGTCCGTAGTGGATGCTGGGGACTCCGTAAGGACCATGGGGAATAGCGGTTCCGCAGGAGACTGGGCACAAAAGTAAAGCTTTAGAAATACCTGGTGTGCACTGGCTCCTCCCCCCATGACCCTCCTTCCAAGCCTCAGTTAGGATACTGTGCCCGGACGAGCGTACACAATAAGGAAGGATTTTGAATCCCGGGTAAGACTCATACCAGCCACACCAATCACACCATATAACTTGTGATCTAAACCCAGTTAACAGCATGATAACAGAGGAGCCTCTAGAATAGATGGCTCACTACAGCAATAACCCGATTTTTTTTTTTTGGTAACAATAACTATGTACCAGTATTGCAGACAATCCGCACTTGGGATGGGCGCCCAGCATCCACTACGGACTACGAGAAATAGAATTATCGGTAAGTAAATTCTTATTTTCTCTAACGTCCTAAGTGGATGCTGGGGACTCCGTAAGGACCATGGGGATTATACCAAAGCTCCCAAACGGGCGGGAGAGTGCGGATGACTCTGCAGCACCAAATGAGAGAGCTCCAGGTCCTCCTCAGCCAGGGTATCAAATTTGTAGAATTTTACAAACGTATTTGCTCCTGACCAAGTAGCTGCTCGGCAAAGTTGTAAAGCCGAGACCCCTCGGGCAGCCGCCCAAGATGAGCCCGCCTTCCTTGTGGAATGGGCTTTTACAGATTTTGGCTGTGGCAGGCCTGCCACAGAATGTGCAAGCTGAGTTGTACTACAAATCCAACGAGCAATAGTCTGCTTAGAAGCAGGAGCACCCAGCTTGTTGGGTGCATACAGAATAAACAACGAGTCAGATTTTCTGACTCCAGCCGTCCTGGAAACCTATATTTCCAGGGCTCTGACAACGTCTAGCAACTTGGAGTCCTCCAAGTCCCTAGTAGCCGCAGGCACCACAATAGGTTGATTCAGGTGAAACGCTGAAAACCACCTTAGGGAGAAACTGAGGACAAGTCCTCAATTCCGCCCTGTCCGAATGGAAAATCAGATAAGGCTTTTACAGGATAAAGCCGCCAATTCTGACACGCACCTGGCCCAGGCCAGGGCCAACAGCATGACCACTTTCCATGTGAGATATTTTAACTCCACATATTTAAGTGGTTCAAACCAATGTGACTTTTGGAACCCAAAAACTACATTTAGATCCCAAGGTGCCACTGGAGGCACAAAAGGAGGCTGTATATACAGTACCCCTTTCACAAACGTCTGAACTTCAGGGACTGAAGCTAGTTCTTTTTGGAAGAAAATTGACAGGGCCGAAATTTGAACCTTAATGGACCCCCATTTCAGGCCCATAGACACTCCTGTTTGCAGGAAATGTAGGAATCGACCTAGTTGAAAATTCCTCCGTCGGGGCCTTACTGGCCTCGCACCACGCAACATATTTTCGCCAAATGCGGTGATAATGTTTTGCGGTTATATCTTTCCTGGCTTTGATCAGGATAGGGATGACTTCATCCGGAATGCCTTTTTCCTTCAGGATCCGGCGTTCAACCGCCCTGCCGTTAAACGCAGCCGCGGTAAGTCTTGGAACAGACAGGGTCCTTGCTGGAGCAGGTCCCTTCTTAGAGGTAGAGGCCACGGATCCTCCGTGAGCATCTCTTGAAGTTCCGGTTACCAAGTCCTTCTTGGCCAATCCGGAGCCACGAATATAGTGCTTACTCCTCTCCATCTTATAATTCTCAGTACCTTGGTTATGAGAGGCAAAGGAGGGAACACATACACTGACTGGTACACCCACTGTGTTACCAGAGCGTCTACAGCTATTGCCTGAGGGTCCCTTGACCTGGCGCAATACTTGTCGAGTTTTATAAACATGTGGAAGACTTCTGGGTGAAGTCCCCACTCTCCCGGGTGGAGGTCGTGTCTGCTGAGGAAGTCTGCTTCCCAGTTGTCCACTCCCGGAATGAATACTGCTGACAGTGCTATCACATGATTTTCCGCCCAGCAAAGAATCCTTGCAGCTTCTGCCATTGCCCTTCTGCTTCTTGTGTCACCCTGTCTGTTTACGTGGGTGACTGCCGTGATGTTGTCCGAATGGATCAACTCCGGGTGACCTTGAAGCAGAGGTCTTGCTGAGCTTAGAGCATTGTAAATGGCCCTTAGCTTCAGGATATTTATGTGAAGTGATGTCTCCAGGCTTGACCATAAGCTCTGGAAATTCCTTCCCTGTGTGACTGCTCCCCAGCCTCGCAGGCTGGCATCCGTGGTCACCAGGACCCAGTCCTGAATGTGCGGCCCTCTAGAAGATGAGCACTCTGCAACCACCACAGGAGAGACACCCTTGTGCTTGGTGACAGGGTTATCCGCTGATGCATCTGAAGATGCGACCCAGACCATTTGTCCAGCAGGTCCCACTGGAAAGTTCTTGCGTGGAATCTGCCGCATGGGATTGCTTCATAGGAAGCCACCATTTTTTCCAGAACCATCTCATTGATGTACTGAGACTTGGCTCGGTTATAGGAGGTTCCCGACTAGCTCTGATAACTCCCTGACTTTCTCCTCCGGGAGAAACACCTTTTTCTGAACGGTGTCCAGGATCATCCCTAAGAACAGAAGACGAGTCGTCGGAATCAGCTGCGATTTTGGAATATTGAGAATCCAATCGTGCTGCCGCAACACTGAGATAGTGCTACACCGACCTCCAACTGTTCCCTGGATCTTACCCTTATCAGGGAATCGTCCAAGTAAGGGATAACTAAAATTCCCTTCCTTTGAAGGAGTATCATCATTTCGGCCATTTCCTTGGTAAAGACCCGGGGTGCCGTGGACCATCCATACGGCAGCGTCTGAAACCGATAGTGACAGTTCTGTACCATAAACCTGAGGTACCCTTGGTGAGAAGGGTAAATTGGGACATGAAGGTAAGCATCCTTGATGTACCGAGACATCATGTAGTCCTCTTCTTCCAGGTTCGCAATCACTGCTCTGAGTGACTCAATCTTGAATTTGAACCTCTGTATGTAAGTGTTCAAAGATTTTAGATTTAGAAATCGGTCTCACCGAGCCGTCCGGCTTCGGTACCACAACAGTGTCGAATAATACCCCGTTCCCTGTTGCAGGAGGGGTACCTTGATTATCACCTGCTGGGAATACAGCTTGTGAATGGCTTCCAAAACTGTCTCCCTGTCAGAAGGAGACATCGGTAAAGCCGACTTTAGGAAACGGCGAGGGGGAGACGTCTCGAATTCCAATTTGTACCCCTGAGATATCACCTGAAGGATCCAGGGGTCTACTTGCGAGTGAGCCCACTGCGCGCTGAAATTCATTGAGACGGGCCCCCACCGTGCCTGATTCTGCTTGTAAAGCCCCAGCGTCATACTGAGGGCTTGGCAGAGGCGGGAGAGGGTTTCTGTTCCTGGCAACTGGCTGATTTCTGCAGCCTTTTTCCTCTCCCTCTGTCACGGGGCAGAAATGAGGAACCTTTTGCCCCCTTGCCCACGAAAAGACTGCGCCTGATAATACGGCGTCTTCTCATGTTGAGAGGCGACCTGGGGTACAAACGTGGATTTCCCAGCTGTTGTCGTGGCCACCAGGTCTGAAAGACCGACCCCAAATAACTCCTCCCCTTAATAAGGCAATACTTCCAAATGCCGTTTGGAATCCGCATCACCTGACCACTGTCGTGTCCATAACCCTCTACTGGTAGAAATGGACAACGCACTTAGACTTGATGCCAGTCGGCAAATATTCCGCTGTGCATCATGCATATATAGAAATGCATCTTTTAAATGCTCTATAGGCAATAATATACTGTCCCTATCTAGGGTATCAATATTTTCAGTCAGGGAATCCGACCACGCCAACCCAGCACTGCACATCCAGGCTGAGGCGATTGCTGGTCGCAGTATAACACCAGTATGTGTGTAAATACCTTTTAGGATGCCCTCCTGCTTTCTATCAGCAGGATCCTTAAGGGCGGCCATCTCAGGAGAGGGTAGAGCCCTTGTTCTTACAAGCGTATGAGCGCTTTATCCACCCTAGGGGGTGTTTCCCAACGCACCCTAACCTCTGGCGGGAAAGGATATAATGCCAATAACATTTTAGAAATTATCAGTTGTTATCGGGGGAAAACCACGCATCATCACACACCTCATTTAATTTCTCAGATTCAGGAAAACTACAGGTAGTTTTTCCTCACCGAACATAATACCCCTTTTTGGTGGTACTCGTATTATCAGAAATGTGTAAAAATAAGAATTTACTTACCGATAATTCTATTTCTCGTAGTCCGTAGTGGATGCTGGGAACTCCGTAAGGACCATGGGGAATAGCGGCTCCGCAGGAGACTGGGCACATCTAAAGAAAGCTTTAGGATCACCTGGTGTGCACTGGCTCCTCCCCCTATGACCCTCCTCCAAGCCTCAGTTAGGATACTGTGCCCGGACGAGCG
>NW_026969925.1:0-19867 GCF_028390025.1 Pseudophryne corroboree
TTAGATTTGATTCAGTGATTTTATAAAAACATCTAGGAAGCACAATTTAGCAGTGGGTTGTAGAGAAAAAGAAATATGCTGGCAGAAAAATCCAATTGAGTGATTAAACAGCTCTTCATTTTCTGGCTTTATTTTTATGCTAACAAATTTGTTCTCTGAAAAGTGTCCACAAAGCAAAGTCTCTGATTAACACCTTTGTAGGGATGGTTTTTCACCTATTACTAAATTAAACTTGCTTCATTGGAAAGGCAGCAAGATGCATCCTCATTTCAATGTCTACTGAAATAATACAAGTTGACACCAGGAAACATTAACGCCACTGCATCCTTGCTGCTTTCTCATGTGGAAGTCTGTTTAATGTGAAAACAAGGTGATATCTAATTAGCACACAGGTAAGGAATTAAGAAAATCTTTATTTAAGGGTGAAGATGTTTCTCACAAAATCGTTGCCCCAATGCATCATTGAAATTCAAGCTGGAAAGATGATTTTAATATATCACTTGTACATTTTGTATTGCTCTTCTGGTGACAATGTAGTTTGTTTTTGTCAATTACCATTTTAATAATAGGGTAAAGAAAATGAAGTGGATTTTTGAAAGAAAACAAAACTGTCAATATACTATTAAAACAAATTAAAATGGTAAAAGTTATTGTACTTTAAGTAAAAATAAAAGAGCCAAAATATCAATCCCAGTTTTGGAATACTTTAATTAACAAACAAAAAAATGCATATAGCAGAGGATAGTTTCAATCTGCCTACCTCTGGGTTATGGGCCCAGCATGCTTCCATTGCTGTACTCTGCTGCACATGTAAGTGCAAGAGATCCTGAAGCACTCACTCATCATGGGAAAGTACCAATGTGTTTCTTCGTTGGTTGATAGAAGAAACATCTTACAAAAACTCTCCAGATTATTGACTTTATTAAGTTTTTCTAGGAAACGTTTTAGATGAATGCTTATTAGCCTTTGTCAGTATGTACTTTTGCAAAGTGTCTCTGTGGCGCAATCAGTTAGTGTGTATGGCTATTAACCAAAAGGTTGGTGGTTCAATCCCACCCAGGGACGTAATTGACCTTGTTATCAGATTTTGGTGATATTTAAGTAGACAAGTCAAAATTTCAAACCCCCTCTTATTGTGTAGGGTACCTGGCCTTCTCTGATGTAATCAGAGTTAGATTTGATTCAGTGATTTTATAAAAACATCTAGGAAGCACAATTTAGCAGTGGGTTGCAGAGAAAAAGAAATATGCTTGCAAAAAAATCAAATTGCTTGATTTAACAGCTCTTAATTTTCTTGCTTTATTTTTATGCTAACAAATTTGTTCTCTGAAAAGTGTCCACAAAGCCAAGTCTCTGATTAACACCTTTGTAGCGATGGTTTTTCACCTATTACTAAATTAAACTTGCTTCATTGGAAAGGCAGCAAGATGCATCCTCATTTCAATGTCTACTGAAATAATACAGGTTGACACCAGGAAACATTAACGCCACTGCATCCTTGCTGCTTTCTCATGTGGAAGTCTGTTTAATGTGAAAACAAGGTGATATCTAATTAGCACACAGGTAAGGAATTACGAAAATCTTTATTTAAGGGTGAAGATGTTTCTCACAAAATTGTTGCCCCAATGCATCATTGAAATTCAAGCTGGAAAGATGATTTTAATATATCACTTGTACATTTTGTATTGCTCTTCTGGTGACAATGTAGTTTTTTTTGTCAATTACCATTTTAATAACAGGGTAAAGAAAATTAAGTGGATTTTTGAAAGAAAACTATACTGTCAATATACTATTAAAACAAATTAAAATGGTAAAAGTTATTGTACTTTAAGTAAAAATAAAAGAGCAAAAATATCAATCCCAGTTTTGATTACTTAAATTAACAAAAAAAATGCATATAGCAAAGGATAGTTTCAATCTGCCTACCTCTGGGTTATGGGTCCAGCATGCTTCCATTGCAGTACTCTGCTGCACATGTAAGTGCAAGAGATCCTGAAGCACTCACTCATCATGGGAAAGTACCAATGTGTTTATTCGTTAGTTGATGGAAGAAACATCTTACAAAAACTCTCCAGATTATTGACTTTTTTAATGTTTTTCTAGGAAACGTTCTAGATGTATGCTTATTAGCCTTTGTCAGTAGGCACTTTTTGCAAAGTGTCTCTGTGGCGCAATCGGTTAGTGTGTTCGGCTATTAACCGAAAGGTTGGTGGTTCAATCCCACCCAGGGACCTAATTAAACTTCTGATCAGATTTTGGTGATATTTAAGTAGACAAGTCAAAATTTCAAACCCCCTCTTATGGTGTAGGGTACATGGCCTTCTCTGATGTAATCAGAGTTAGATTTGATTCAGTGATTTTATAAAAAACAGCTAGGAAGCACAATTTAGCAGTGGGTTGCAGAGAAAAAAAATATGCTGGCAAAAAAAATCCAACTGAGTGATTAAACAGCTCTTCATTTTCTGGCTTTATTTTTATGCTAACAAATTTGTTCTCTGAAAAGTGTCCACAAAGCCAAGTCTCTGATTAACACCGTTGTAGGGATGGTTTTTCACCTATTACTAAATTAAACTTGCTTCATTGGAAAGGCAGCAAGATGCATCCTCATTTCAATGTCTACTGAAATAATACAGGTTGACACCAGGAAACATTAACGCCACTGCATCCTTGCTGCTTTCTCATGTGGAAGTCTGTTTAATGTGAAAACAAGGTGATATCTAATTATCACACAGGTAAGGAATTAAGAAAATCTTTATTTAAGGGTGAAGATGTTTCTCCCAAAATCGTTGCCCCAATGCATCATTGAAATTCAAGCTGGAAAGATGATTTTAATATATCACTTGTACATTTTGTATTGCTCTTCTGGTGACAATGTAGTTTGTTTTTGTCAATTACCATTTTAATAATAGGGTAAAGAAAATGAAGTGGATTTTTGAAAGAAAACAATACTGTCAATATACTATTAAAACAAATTAAAATGGTAAAAGTTATTGTACTTTTAGTAAAAATAAAAGAGACAAAATATCAATCCCAGTTTTGGATTACTTTAATTAACAAAAAAAAATGCATATAGCAGAGGATAGTTTCAATCTACCTATCTCTGGGTTATGGGTCCAGCATGCTTCCATTGCAGTACTCTGCTGCACATGTAAGTGCAAGAGATCCTGAAGCACTCACTCATCATGGGAAAGTACCAATGTGTTTCTTCATTGGTTGATGGAAGAAACATCTTACAAAAACTCTCCAGATTATTGACTTTTTAAAGTTTTTCTAGGAAACGTTCTTGATGAATGCTTATTAGCCTTTGTCAGTATGTACTTTTTGCAAAGTGTCTCTGTGGTGCAATTGGTTAGTGTGTAAGGCTATTAACCAAAAGGTTGGTGGTTCAATCCCACCCAGGAATGTAATTGACCTTGTGATCAGATTTTGGTGATATTTAAGTAGACAAGTCAAAATTTCAAACCCCCTCTTATTGTGTAGGGTACCTGGCCTTCTCTGATGTAATCAGAGTTAGATTTGATTCAGTGATTTTATAAAAAACAGCTAGGAAGCACAATTTAGCAGTGGGTTGCAGAGAAAAAAAATATGCTGGCAAAAAAAATCCAATTGAGTGATTAAACAGCTCTTCATTTTCTGGCTTTATTTTTATGCTAACAAATTTGTTCTCTGAAAAGTGTCCACAAAGCCAAGTCTCTGATTAACACCTTTGTAGGGATGGTTTTTCACCTATTACTAAATTTAACTTGCTTCATTGGAAAGGCAGCAAGATGCATCCTCATTTCAATGTCTACTGAAATAATACAAGTTGACACCAGGAAACATTAACGCCACTGCATCCTTGCTGCTTTCTCATGTGGAAGTCTGTTTAATGCGAAAACAAGGTGATATCTAATTAGCACACAGGTAAGGAATTAAGAAAATCTTTATTTAAGGGTGAAGATGTTTCTCACAAAATCGTTGCCCCAATGCATCATTGAAATTCAAGCTGGAAAGATGATTTTAATATATCACTTGTACATTTTGTATTGCTCTTCTGGTGACAATGTAGTTTGTTTTTGTCAATTACCATTTTAATAATAGGGTAAAGAAAATTAAGTGGATTTTTGAAAGAAAACAATACTGTCAATATACTATTAAAACAAATTAAAATGGTAAAAGTTATTGTACTTTAAGTAAAAATAAAAGAGCCAAAATATCAATCCCAGTTTTGGATTACTTTAATTAAAAAAAAAAAGCATACAGCAGAGGATAGTTTCAATCTGCCTACCTCTGGGTTATGAACCCAGCATGCTTCCATTGCTGTACTTTGCTGCACATGTAAGTGCAAGAGATCCTGAAGCACTCACTCATCATGGGAAAGTACCAATGTGTTTCTTCGTTGGTTGATGGAAGAAACATCTTACAAAAACTCTCCAGATTATTGACTTTTTAAAGTTTTTCTAGGAAACGTTTTAGATGAATGCTTATTAGCCTTTGTCAGTATGCACTTTCGCAAAGTGTCTCTGTGGCGCAATCAGTTAGTGTGTACGGCTATTAACTAAAAGGTTGGTGGTTCAATCCCACCCTGGGATGTAATTGATCTTGTTATCAGCTTTTGGTGATCTTTAAGTAGACAAGTCAAAATTTCAAACCCCCTCTTATGGTGTAGGGTACCTGGCCTTCTCTGATGTAATCAGAGTTAGATTTGATTCATTGATTTTATAAAAACAGCGAGGAAGCACAATTTAGCAGTGGTTTGCAGAGATAAAAAATATGCTGGCAGAAAAATCCAATTGAGTGATTAAACAGCTCTTCATTTTCTGGCTTTATTTTTATGCTAACAAATTTGTTCTCTGAAAAGTGTCCACAAAGCCAAGTCTCTGATTAACACCTTTGTAAGGATAGTTTTTCACCTATTACTAAATTAAACTTGCTTCATTGGAAAGGCAGCAAGATGCATCCTCATTTCAATGTCTACTGAAATAATACAAGTTGACACCAGGAAACATTAACGCCACTGCATCCTTGCTGCTTTCTCATGTGGAAGTCTGTTTAATGCGAAAACAAGGTGATATCTAATTATCACACAGGTAAGGAATTAAGAAAATCTTTATTTAAGGGTGAAGATGTTTCTCACAAAATCGTTGCCCCAATGCATCATTGAAATTCAAGCTGGAAAGATGATTTTAATATATCACTTGTACATTTTGTATTGCTCTTCTGGTGACAATGTAGTTTGTTTTTGTCAATTACCATTTTAATAATAGGGTAAAGAAAATGAAGTGGATTTTTGAAAGAAAACAATACTGTCAATATACTATTAAAACAAATTAAAATGGTAAAAGTTATTGTACTTTAAGTAAAAATAAAAGAGCCAAAATATCAATCCCAGTTTTGGATTACTTTAATTAACAAAAAAAAAGCATATAGCAGAGGATAGTTTCAATCTGCCTACCTCTGGGTTATGGGCCCAGCATGCTTCCATTGCTGTACTCTGCTGCACATGTAAGTGCAAGAGATCCTGAAGCACTCACTCATCATGGGAAAGTACCAATGTGTTTCTTCGTTGGTTGATGGAAGAAACATCTTACAAAAACTCTCCAGATTATTGACTTTTTTAAGTTTTTCTAGGAAACGTTTTAGATGAATGCTTATTAGCATTTGTCAGTATGTACTTTTGCAAAGTGTCTCTGTGGCGCAATCAGTTAGTGTGTACGGCTATTAACCAAAAGGTTAGTGGTTCAATCCCACCCAGGGACGTAATTGACCTTGTGATCAGATTTTGGTGATCTTTAAGTAGACAAGTCAAATTTCATACTCCCTGTTATTGTGTAGGGTACCTGGCCTTCTCTGATGTAATCAGAGTTAGATTTGATTCAGTGATTTTATAAAAAAAAGCTAGGAAGCACAATTTAGCAGTGGGTTGCAGAGAAAAAAAATATGCTGGCAGAAAAATCCAATTGAGTGATTAAACAGCTCTTTATTTTCTGGCTTTATTTTTATGCTAACAAATTTGTTCTCTGAAAAGTGTCCACAAAGCCAAGTCTCTGATTAACACCTTTGTAAGGATGGTTTTTCACCTATTACTAAATTAAACTTGCTTCATTGGAAAGGCAGCAAGATGCATCCTCATTTCAATGTCTACTGAAATAATACAGGTTGACACCAGGAAACATTAACGCCACTGCATCCTTGCTGCTTTCTCATGTGGAAGTCTGTTTAATGTGAAAACAAGGTGATATCTAATTAGCACACAGGTAAGGAATTAAGAAAATCTTTATTTAAGGGTGAAGATGTTTCTCACAAAATCGTTGCCCCAATGCATCATTGAAATTCAAGCTGGAAAGATGATTTTAATATATCACTTGTACATTTTGTATTGCTCTTCTGGTGACAATGTAGTTTGTTTTTGTCAATTACCATTTTAATAATAGGGTAAAGAAAATGAAGTGGATTTTTGAAAGAAAACAAAACTGTCAATATACTATTAAAACAAATTAAAATGGTAAAAGTTATTGTACTTTAAGTAAAAATAAAAGAGCCAAAATATCAATCCCAGTTTTGGAATACTTTAATTAACAAACAAAAAAATGCATATAGCAGAGGATAGTTTCAATCTGCCTACCTCTGGGTTATGGGCCCAGCATGCTTCCATTGCTGTACTCTGCTGCACATGTAAGTGCAAGAGATCCTGAAGCACTCACTCATCATGGGAAAGTACCAATGTGTTTCTTCGTTGGTTGATAGAAGAAACATCTTACAAAAACTCTCCAGATTATTGACTTTATTAAGTTTTTCTAGGAAACGTTTTAGATGAATGCTTATTAGCCTTTGTCAGTATGTACTTTTGCAAAGTGTCTCTGTGGCGCAATCAGTTAGTGTGTATGGCTATTAACCAAAAGGTTGGTGGTTCAATCCCACCCAGGGACGTAATTGACCTTGTTATCAGATTTTGGTGATATTTAAGTAGACAAGTCAAAATTTCAAACCCCCTCTTATTGTGTAGGGTACCTGGCCTTCTCTGATGTAATCAGAGTTAGATTTGATTCAGTGATTTTATAAAAACATCTAGGAAGCACAATTTAGCAGTGGGTTGCAGAGAAAAAGAAATATGCTTGCAAAAAAATCAAATTGCTTGATTTAACAGCTCTTAATTTTCTTGCTTTATTTTTATGCTAACAAATTTGTTCTCTGAAAAGTGTCCACAAAGCCAAGTCTCTGATTAACACCTTTGTAGGGATGGTTTTTCACCTATTACTAAATTAAACTTGCTTCATTGGAAAGGCAGCAAGATGCATCCTCATTTCAATGTCTACTGAAATAATACAGGTTGACACCAGGAAACATTAACGCCACTGCATCCTTGCTGCTTTCTCATGTGGAAGTCTGTTTAATGTGAAAACAAGGTGATATCTAATTAGCACACAGGTAAGGAATTACGAAAATCTTTATTTAAGGGTGAAGATGTTTCTCACAAAATTGTTGCCCCAATGCATCATTGAAATTCAAGCTGGAAAGATGATTTTAATATATCACTTGTACATTTTGTATTGCTCTTCTGGTGACAATGTAGTTTTTTTTGTCAATTACCATTTTAATAACAGGGTAAAGAAAATTAAGTGGATTTTTGAAAGAAAACTATACTGTCAATATACTATTAAAACAAATTAAAATGGTAAAAGTTATTGTACTTTAAGTAAAAATAAAAGAGCAAAAATATCAATCCCAGTTTTGATTACTTAAATTAACAAAAAAAATGCATATAGCAAAGGATAGTTTCAATCTGCCTACCTCTGGGTTATGGGTCCAGCATGCTTCCATTGCAGTACTCTGCTGCACATGTAAGTGCAAGAGATCCTGAAGCACTCACTCATCATGGGAAAGTACCAATGTGTTTATTCGTTAGTTGATGGAAGAAACATCTTACAAAAACTCTCCAGATTATTGATTTTTTAATGTTTTTCTAGGAAACGTTCTAGATGTATGCTTATTAGCCTTTGTCAGTAGGCACTTTTTGCAAAGTGTCTCTGTGGCGCAATCGGTTAGTGTGTTCGGCTATTAACCGAAAGGTTGGTGGTTCAATCCCACCCAGGGACCTAATTAAACTTGTGATCAGATTTTGGTGATATTTAAGTAGACAAGTCAAAATTTCAAACCCCCTCTTATGGTGTAGGGTACATGGCCTTCTCTGATGTAATCAGAGTTAGATTTGATTCAGTGATTTTATAAAAAAACAGCTAGGAAGCACAATTTAGCAGTGGGTTGCAGAGAAAAAAAATATGCTGGCAGAAAAATCCAATCGAGTGATTAAACAGCTCTTCATTTTCTGGCTTTATTTTTATGCTAACAAATTTGTTCTCTGAAAAGTGTCCACAAAGCCAAGTCTCTGATTAACACCTTTGTAAGGATGGTTTTTCACCTATTACTAAATTAAACTTGCTTCATTGGAAAGGCAGCAAGATGCATCCTCATTTCAATGTCTACTGAAATAATACAAGTTGACACCAGGAAACATTAACGCCACTGCATCCTTGCTGCTTTCTCATGTGGAAGTCTGTTTAATATGAAAACAAGGTGATATCTAATTAGCACACAGGTAAGGAATTAAGAAAATCTTTATTTAAGGGTGAAGATGTTTCTCACAAATTTGTTGACCCAATGCATCATTGAAATTCAAGCTGGAAAGATGATTTTAATATATCACTTGTACATTTTGTATTGCTCTTCTGGTGACAATGTAGTTTGTTTTTGTCAATTACCATTTTAATAATAGGGTAAAGAAAATGAAGTGGATTTTTGAAAGAAAACAATACTGTCAATATACTATTAAAACAAATTAAAATGGTAAAAGTTATTGTACTTTAAGTAAAAATAAAAGAGACAAAATATCAATCCCAGTTTTGGATTACTTTAATTAACAAAAAAAAATGCATATAGCAGAGGATAGTTTCAATCTGCCTACCTCTGGGTTATGGGCCCAGCATGCTTCCATTGCAGTACTCTGCTGCACATGTAAGTGCAAGAGATCCTGAAGCACTCACTCATCATGGGAAAGTACCAATGTGTTTCTTCGTTGGTTGATGGAAGAAACATCTTACAAAAACTCTCCAGATTATTGACTTTTTAAAGTTTTTCTAGGAAACGTTTTAGATGAATGCTTATTAGCCTTTGTCAGTATGGACTTTTGCAAAGTGTCTCTGTGGCGCAATCAATTAGTATGTACGGCTATTAACCATAAGGTTGGTGGTTCAATCCCACCCAGGGACCTAATTTCCCTTGTTATCAGATTTTGGTGATCTTTAAGTAGACAAGTCAAAATTTCAAACCCCCTGTTACGGTGTAGGGTACCTGGCCTTCTCTGATGTAATCAGAGTTAGATTTGATTCAGTGATTTTATAAAAACAGCTAGGAAGCACAATTTAGCAGTGGGTTGCAGAGAAAAAAAATATGCTGGCAGAAAAATCCAATTGAGTGATTAAACAGCTCTTCATTTTCTGGCTTTATTTTTATGCTAACAAATTTGTTCTCTGAAAAGTGTCCACAAAGCCAAGTCTCTGATTAACACCTTTGTAAGGATGGTTTTTCACCTATTACTAAATTAAACTTGCTTCATTGGAAAGGCAGCAAGATGCATCCTCATTTCAATGTCTACTGAAATAATACAAGTTGACACCAGGAAACATTAACGCCACTGCATCCTTGCTGCTTTCTCATGTGGAAGTCTGTTTAATATGAAAACAAGGTGATATCTAATTAGCACACAGGTAAGGAATTAAGAAAATCTTTATTTAAGGGTGAAGATGTTTCTCACAAAATCGTTGCCCCAATGCATCATTGAAATGCAAGCTGGAAATATGATTTTAATATATCACTTGTACATTTTGTATTGCTCTTCTGGTGACAATGTAGTTTGTTTTTGTCAATTACCATTTTAATAATAGGGTAAAGAAAATTAAGTGGATTTTTGAAAGAAAACAATACTGTCAATATACTATTAAAACAAATTAAAATGGTAAAAGTTGTTGTACTTTAAGTAAAAATAAAAGAGCCAAAATATCAATCCCAGTTTTGGATTACTTTAATTAACAAAAAAAAATGCATATAGCAGAAGATAGTTTCAATCTGCCTACCTCTGGGTTATGGGCCTAGCATGCTTCCATTGCTGTACTCTGCTGCACATGTAAGTGCAAGAGATCCTGAAGCACTCACTCATCATGGGAAAGTACCAATGTGTTTCTTCGTTGGTTGATGGAAGAAACATCTTACAAAAACTCTCCAGATTATTGACTTTTTAAAGTTTTTCTAGGAAACGTTTTAGATGAATGCTTATTAGCCTTTGTCAGTATGTACTTTTGCAAAGTGTCTCTGTGGCGCAATCAGTTAGTGTGTACGGCTATTAACCAAAAGGTTGGTGGTTCAATCCCACCCAGGGACGTACTTGACCTTGTTATCAGATTTTGGTGATCTTTAAGTAGACAAGTCAAATTTCATACCCCCTGTTATGGTGTAGGGTACCTGGCCTTCTCTGATGTAATCAGAGTTAGATTTGATTCAGTGATTTTATAAAAACATCTAGGAATCACAATTTAGCAGTGGGTTGCAGAGAAAAAGAAATATGCTGGCAAAAAAATCAAATTGCGTGATTAAACAGCTCTTCATTTTCTGGCTTTATTTTTATGCTAACAAATTTGTTCTCTGAAAAGTGTCCACAAAGCCAAGTCTCTGATTAACACCTTTGTAAGGATGGTTTTTCACCTATTACTAAATTAAACTTGCTTCATTGGAAAGGCAGCAAGATGCATCCTCATTTCAATGGTAAGTCAACCTTCTTGCCCTATGTTCCCTGTCAACGGATGAAGACGCATCATTATCTACCGCAGTCATTTTGGCCCAATAGATATGCAAGAAGTTTAGATTCCCCTTTCTTTGCAGGTAGAGGAAGGAAAAGGAAGAGGTCTGTAGCCTCTTCAAGATCGCAGGACCAGAGATTGTCCTCTGCTTCTGCCAAATCCACTGCATGACACTGGGGCTTTCTTGCAGGAGCCCACACCAGTGGGGGCACGTCTAAAACTCTTCAGTCAGTTCTGGATTCATTCGGACCTGGACTCGTGGGTTTTACAAATAGTGTCCCAAGGGTACAAACTGGGGTTTCAAGACGTTCCCCCTCACCGATTGTTCAAATTGGCCTTTGTCAGCAGGGAGAAGGTTTTTATTCAAGCCTCTTCGTGGTCCCGAAGCCGGACGGCTCAGTCAGACCAATCTTAAATCTGAAATCCCTCAATTTCTTCCTAAAGAAATTCAATTTCAAGATGGAATTTCTCAGGGCAGTGATCTCCAGTCCGGAGGACGGAGATTTCATGGTTTTGGTAGACATAAAGGATGCCTACTTACATGTTCCCATTTAGCCACTGCCTCAAGCTACCTAAGGTTTGCAATTCAGGATTGTCATTACCAATTTCAGACATTGCCGTTTGGTCTGTCCACGGCTCCGAGGATTTTCACCAGGGTGATGGCGGAAATTATGGTTCTCCTTCGCAAGCAAGGAGTCACAATTATCCCGTACTTGGATGATCTCCTGATAAAGGCGAGATCCAGGGACCAGTTGGTGCAAAACATTGCACTCTCCCTGACAGTTCTTCAACAACATGGTTGGCTCCTAAACTTGCCAAAATCGCAGTTGGTCCCAATGACGCGGTTGTTGTTTTTGGGAGTCATACTGTTAGGCGCCAGGGTCCGCATGATGGTCTGCGCGGCCCGGCGCCTAGCAACTAGAGACGCCGTGCACGTACAGCCGCCGGCTCCCTAGCAACGCTAGACGCCGGGCGCGCTGAGCCGCACGGACCCTAGCAACGGGGACGCCACTGGCGGATCGCGTTCCCCATTGCTAGGCTTTAGGAAATTAAGATATTCACCTGCTCTCTGGCCGTGCAGCAAGGCAGCTGCACGGCATTTATTCTAATCAGCCTTTAGCAGCTGATTGGAGGACTCCTTGTTAAATACACTCCCAGGGCTTCTCACAGACGCCGGTAATAGCTTCCTGCATGCTGCCTTTGTTTGCTGAGAGTCTGTTTCCAGTCCTGCTGTATCCGGTCATTCCAGTCCGCAGAAGTCCGGTATTCGGGAGTTGTCATCTCATCCCAAGAGGTCGTTTGGTTCCCTGGAGTCCTGACTGATCACCGTTTTATATCCAGTGGTGTTCGTGAGTTGCGGCTCTGCCGTGTGTTGCGGCTCAGCCGCTTTACCTTTTATATTTTGTGTTTGGAGCATTTGCGGAGGGTTCCGCTTCCACAAGTCCTCTCTGGTACTTGGCGGTGCCGGGTAGGAGAATTGGACAAGTGGATATTTTGGTTGTCCTTTTTCCTGGCGGTTTCTCCGCACATATTATAGTTTTGAGTTTGCTTAGCCCCTGGCCTGGTTGTTTAGTTAGAGGGCCTCTTGTTATCACCCTGTCTCAGGTTTCCCTTTGTCTCTCATTAAGACCGGGGGGCATCGAAGTTGGGCAGACATAATCCGCCCTTCAAACGCGGCTGCCAAGGGCTCAAGAAACCATAGTCTCGCAGGGGATTTCTGACAACACGGGTGAGACAACAGAGTTAGGGCGCCAGGGGCTATTTTCCTGTCCTGCTCCCTTCCCCAGCATTCCGTTCCAGTGCTCCAGTCCTTGCCATAAGATCTTCTCTGACCAGAGTGCTGGAATCATAACATTATTACCGGCCATACCAAAACTTAAAATTAAACAGGGTTTAATTTTTGCTCATTCAGTTTTGTGAGAGTTTATCGGCCTCATGAATCCAACAGGTTTAGGGCCAAATCCTGGTCAGCTCTTAGTCAGCCAGATTCAAGAACTTACTCAGATGGTTCAGGATCTTTCTCTTCGGGTGAAGTCGCAGGAAGATCTTTTGCGAGCTTCCCCAAGGGTAGTCCCTGAACCAAAGATGCATTTGCCTGACCGTTTTTCTGGTGATAGAAAAGAGTTTTTTTAATTTTAAAGAATCCTGTAAACTTTATTTTCGTTTAAGACCGACTTCCTCGGGTACTGAATCTCAGCGGGTCGGGTTTATTATTTCTTTGCTCCAGGGGGATCCTCAGACCTGGGCATTTGGTTTAAGAGCAGAGGATCCGGCATTGTTGTCAATTGACGCTTTTTTTGAGTCTTTAGGGCTCTTGTATGATGACCCTGATAGAGAGGCGTCCGCTGAAAGTCAGTTGCGCGCTCTCAGACAGGGTAGAAATCCTGCAGAGGTTTATTGTACGGAGTTTCGCCGTTGGTCGAACGACTGTGGCTGGAATGACCCAGCCCTGCGCAGTCAGTTTCGCCTCGGCTTATCAGAGTCTATAAAAGACAGTCTCCTTCAGTACCCCGCTCCTGAGACTCTCGATAAACTCATGGAGCTTTCTATTAAGATTGATCGTCGTCTCAGAGAGCGGAGGGCTGAAAAAGGAGCACCTGTAAGGTCAAGTCCGTGTGTATATTCCATTCCTGAAGACGTAGAGGAGACCATGCAGATGGGTCTCTCCCGGCTGTCTCCTGAAGAAAGAGCCAGAAGGCAAAATTCTGGTCTTTGTCTGTACTGTGGGGGTAAGGGACATTTTGCTCGTAATTGTCCGAACAAGTCGGGAAACGCTTTGACCAGGTGAATTGTGAGGGGGTTCACCTAGGTCTGCAGCTTATCTCCTCGAATAACTCCCTTTTAGTCCCAGTTAAAGTTTCCTTTGGCAGCCTCAGTTCTTTGGTGTCGGCTTTTGTTGACAGTGGAGCTGCAGGAAACTTTATGGATTTAACTTGGGCTAAGGCCTTAGGCATTCCTCAGTTACCTTTGGGTAGGTGTGTCACCATGCATGGCTTAGATGGGAGTCCGCTGTCTAATGGGATTATTTCTCTCCGTACACCTCCTGTACTACTTACAGTAGGAGCTCTACATTCCGAGAAAATCGAGTTCTTTCTTACACATTGCCCAGCAGTTCCAGTTGTTCTGGGTCACCCTTGGCTGGCCTTTCATAATCCCACCATTGATTGGCGGTCGGGGGAGATTTCACATTGGGGTACTTTTTGTGATAAGGAATGTATCACGTTTCCAGTCAGAGTAGCAGCTATCATTCCAGAACTCATTCCGGTGGAATACCAGGAGTTTGCTGATGTTTTCTCCAAAGGCAATGCGGACATTCTGCCTCCCCATCGGCCTTATGATTGTGCTATTGAGTTAATTCCTGGTGCCGCATTGCCAAAGGGAAGATTATATGCATTATCCGGGCCAGAAACTGCGGCTATGAATGATTATGTAAAGGAGAGCCTTGAGAAAGGATTTATTAGACCATCAAAATCTCCTTTAAGTGCAGGCTTCTTCTTTGTGGAGAAAAAGGATGGCTCGCTTAGACCTTGCATTGATTTTAGAGCCCTGAATAAGATCTCAGTTAAAAACACCTATCCTTTGCCGTTGATTTCTGTACTCTTTGATCAGTTACGTTCTGCTGTGATTTTTTTCTAAAATTGACCTTAGAGGAGCGTACAACCTCATCCGAATTAAATCTGGAGATGAGTGGAAAACGGCCTTCAGTACTCAGTCGGGTCACTACGAATACCTGGTGATGCCGTTCGGCCTGTCCAATGCTCCGGCAGTTTTTCAAGACCTCATTAACGATGTGCTCCGTGACTTCCTAGGGAAATTCGTGGTCGTTTACTTAGACGACATCCTGATTTTTTCTAAATCAATGGAACAACATGTTACCCAGGTGCGTCTGGTTCTTCAAAAGTTATGTGAGAATCATTTATATGCCAAGCTGGAGAAGTGTGAGTTTCATGTCACGGAAGTATCTTTTTTAGGGTACATAATTTCCCCTCAGGGATTTTCCATGGAACCAAAGAAACTCCAGGCCATCCTTAGTTGGGCGCAACCCACCAATTTAAAAGCAATTAAGCGTTTTTTAGGGTTTGCGAATTATTATAGGAGGTTCATTCATTCTTTTTCTGACCTGGTTGCTCCCATTGTAGCTCTGACAAAGAAAGGAGCGGATCCTACCAACTGGTCGCGTGAAGCTGAGTTGTCCTTCCGGGCCTTGAAACAAGCCTTTGTCTCGGCTCCAGTCCTCAGACTTCCTAATCCGGAATTGCCCTTTGTGGTGGAGGTTGATGCCTCGGAGGTTGGAGTGGGGGCTATCCTTTCTCAAAAGGATCCGGAGTCTCTGGAGTTACATCCTTGTGCCTTTATGTCCAGGAAATTCTCCTCCGCTGAATCCAACTATGACGTTGGTAATCGGGAGTTACTGGCGGTAAAATGGGCTTTCGAGGAGTGGAGGCATTGGCTGGAGGGAGCAAAACATACTATTTCGGTATTGACTGACCATAAGAACCTGCAATAGATTGAATCGGCTAAGCGGCTTAATGCCCGGCAGGCACGTTGGGCATTATTTTTTACGCGTTTCAAATTTATAATCACTTTCAGGCCTGGTTCCAAGAATACTAAGGCTGATGCCCTGTCACATAGCTTTCTTCCGGTTCACAATAACAATCCTGTTACCCCCATACTTCCATCTTCGGTCATCTGGGCGGGCCTCACACAAGATTTATTTACCCAGTTAAAACAGCTTCAACACCAAGCTCCTAGAATTACCCCTGCTGGTCGTCTTTACGTCCCTGAGTTTTTGAGAGTTACTGTTTTAACGGAATTCCATGATAACAAAGTTTCAGGGCATCCAGGAGTCTCTAAGACATTGGAGTTAGTCTCTCGCTCAGTATGGTGGCCTGGTCTTTCTAAAGACGTCAAGGAATTTGTTTATTCATGTCAGGTTTGTGCACAGCATAAGGTTCCCCGTTCCTTGCCCATCGGGCAACTTATGCCCTTAAATGTTCCTCTCAGGCCGTGGTCTCATATTTCCATGGATTTTGTGGTTGACCTTCCCCTTTCAGCCGGATTCCGAGTCATATGGGTGGTAGTGGACCGTTTTAGTAAAATGGCTCATTTTATTGCTCTTCCCCGATTGCCTTCTGCCCAAGGGTTGGCAGTTTTGTTTCTCCGCCATGTATTCAGGCTTCATGGGTTGCCTACTGATATTGTTTCTGATCGGGGTCCACAATTCATCGCACAATTCTGGAAATGTTTTTGTGCCTCATTGAAGATGAAATTGTCGTTAACATCCGGTTACCACCCACAATCCAACGGGCAAACCGAACGAGTTAACCAATCATTGAAACAATATTTGCGCTTGTATTCAGCCAAACTCCAGAATGATTGGTCCGAGTTTCTTCCGTTGGCTGAATTTGCTTACAATAATTCTTGTCATTCCTCCACTAAAGAGTCTCCATTCTTTTCAGTTTTTGGTTTTCACCCCAGAGCTAATTCTTTTTTTCATCATTCCTCAGTCTCCTCGCTTACCTTAACCTCCCATCTCAGAGCCATTTGGAAAAAGGTGCACCTTGCTCTCAGAAAAGCGGCCTTTCGAGAGAAGAAATTTTCTGACAGGCTCCGACGTCCTTGCACTTTTAAGGTGGGAGATAGGGTGTGGTTGTCGACTCGCAACATCAGGCTTCGACAATCCTCAGCTAGACTGGGACCCAAATTTATTGGGCCATTTCTTATTATTAAAAGAGTCAACCCAGTTGCCTTTCGGTTACGTTTACCAAGATCTCTCAGGATTGGAAATACGTTTCATTGTTCCCTGTTGAAACAATACGTTTCTTCCAGTAGATTTCCTCGGAAGATCTCTCAGGGTAGATCTCCAGTGGATGTACAGGGACAACAGGAGTTCTTGGTAGAGAAGGCTCTCGATTCCAAATTGTCCCGGGATCGGCTGTATTTTCTGGTTCACTGGAAAGGCTATGGTCCGGAGGAAAGGTCTTGGGTCCAGGATAAGGATCTTCATGCCCCGAGGCTCAAGAGGGCATTTTTTCGGGAATTTCCTCAGAAACCTGGCTTTAGGGGTTCCTTGACCCCTCCTCAAGGGGGGGGTACTGTTAGGCGCCGGGGTCCGCTTGATGGTCTGCGCGGCCCGGCGCCTAGCAACTAGAGATGCCGTGCACGTACAGCCGCCGGCTCCCTAGCAACGCTAGACGCCGGGCGCGCTGAGCCGCACGGACCCTAGCAACGGGGACGCCACTGGTGGACCGCGTTCCCCGTTGCTAGGCTTTAGGAAATTAAGATATTCACCTGCTCTCTGGCCGTGCAGCAAGGCAGCTGCACGGCATTTATTCTAATCAGCCTTTAGCAGCTGATTGGAGGACTCCTTGTTAAATACACTCCCAGGGCTTCTCACAGATGCCGGTAATAGCTTCCTGCATGCTGCCTTTGTTTGCTGAGAACCACAGAGAGAAGCGCTGTCACTAAAGTATTAATATATTTTATTAAAAATGACCTTATTCATATATAAAAATTATGAGAAAACCTAAACATCCTGTGACTTTAAAAAATCTTTTAGCAGCAACACATCAAAACATGTAACAATTTGTATTCCTCACTAAGGTCTCCTTTGGAACAATGTATCAATCTACCCTTTATATAATGTATAGTAACTCTTGTGATTAACAGGAATTCCTTAGAGTAAGCTCCACGCGTGGGCTGATTGAAACACTTGAAACCATATATTGGTAGAGGGTTTAAAAGTTCATCCGTGATGTATATAGGGATTATTCACATTGATGTCATCCGCTCCATTATTTGTGAAATCCCTATTTAGCTCTTATTTCTCAATAATGCCGTCCAGAATTGATCAGCTTTTCTTATGAAGCTTATAATTGCACAATAACAGATTAAGCATGTGACGCTATTTTGGAGTCTGTTATTATACTTAACCCAACTTATGCAATGGGCAACAATTGTGTTATGTCCGTAGGGCGCCGGCTGCCCGCTCTGGGACACTGCAACAGAATGTGCAGGGCTTGTGAGAAATAATAGATAAAATGCTCACAGTCTCATTCAGATCGGCATAAAAATTCAAAGACTATAATGCTCTCTCACCACTTTCCATCAAGCTTCACCTGGAGCATACTGCTAGCTGTCATAAGCTGAATCTCCGTTTGGTGCGGTGAGCCAAATGCCGAACAGATGCTGGGTGAGGCGCTGAGTGGCGGATGCTGTCGGGGACGTGCTGCAGAAATCAGTCTCTGTTCGTGATGGTTAGCTGGATGCCATGCAGAATGTCGGGCAATGTAATCAGACGGATTGCTTGACGCGTTTCTCAGCCTCAATCCTGGGGCTGTTTCCTCAGAAGTACCGCCTCTAGAGCCCCTGGTCTCCTTTATACTCCTCTGCTTCCTTAATTGGCAATACACCTGTCTGTTGGTAATCACTTGTAATCAGAAGGAGCTCAGCTGCCATCATTTAATTTAATCTATTAATGACTTGCAGACTCCTATTCAAGCAGTGGCAGTCAAAAAATTTCTTATACATATATATATTAACACATTTGCAGAGAAACAAAGGAGAGTGGACTCGAATTATTTAAAATACACTTAAATGAACTATTAAAAAACAATAATATAAAAACCAATGTCTCATAGCCAGAAGTTACTTTAAATCACGATTAAACAATAACGATACTCTCAATCATTATGTTTATAAATCTTTCATAAACCTCCTAATTTTTATTACTCTTATGAGAATGATGCTCATGGAATTTTTATTACCCTTAAAACCAAGAAGCTCTTTTAACCATATATTAATGCCAGATTGACCATTCAGATCTGTAGAAATCCATGAATATAGACAGTAAAATTACCCAACCTAATACCAAATAATCTCTAAATCTTAAAGTATTTCAAAAAAACTCTTAAATCTAGAACCAAATAAGATCATTTTAGTCAGAATACAATTGATGCAGTTATATTTCTTTGTAGATTTGTTTGCTGAGAGTCTGTTTCCAGTCCTGCTGTATCCGGTCATTCCAGTCCGCAGAAGTCCGGTATTCGGGAGTTGTCATCTCATCCCAAGAGGTCGTTTGGTTCCCTGGAGTCCTGACTGATCACCGTTTTATATCCAGTGGTGTTCGTGAGTTGCGGCTCTGCCGTGTGTTGCGGCTCAGCCGCTTTACCTTTTATATTTTGTGTTTGGAGCATTTGCGGAGGGTTCCGCTTCCACAAGTCCTCTCTGGTACTCGGCGGTGCCGGGTAGGAGAATTGGACAAGTGGATATTTTGGTTGTCCTTTTTCCTGGCGGTTTCTCCGCACATATTATAGTTTTGAGTTTGCTTAGCCCCTGGCCTGGTTGTTTAGTTAGAGGGCCTCTTGTTATCACCCTGTCTCGGGTTTCCCTTTGTCTCTCATTAAGACCGGGGGGCATCGAAGTTGGGCAGACATAATCCGCCCTTCAAACGCGGCTGCCAAGGGCTCAAGAAACCATAGTCTCGCAGGGGATTTCTGACAACACGGGCGAGACAACAGAGTTAGGGCGCCAGGGGCTATTTTCCTGTCCTGCTCCCTTCCCCAGCATTCCGTTCCAGTGCTCCGGTCCTTGCCATAAGATCTTCTCTGACCAGAGTGCTGGAATCATAACACATACTG
Organism: Pseudophryne corroboree; assembly: GCF_028390025.1. Lineage (NCBI taxonomy): Eukaryota > Metazoa > Chordata > Amphibia > Anura > Myobatrachidae > Pseudophryne > Pseudophryne corroboree. The sequence goes on from NW_026969925.1 coordinate 19,469, forward strand.
GACACAGAAGAGGTTTTCTTCCAGTGGAAAGGCTATGGAGATCCAGAGTCTGGTCAAACAAATTCTGAAACCAGCAAGAGTGTTAATCCATCAATGCATTCAGTTGCTGGGGAAGATGGTTGTGGCCTACAAGGCCATTCAGTTTGGCAGGTTCCATGCCAGAGTGTTCCAGTGGGACCTGTTGGACAATTGGTCCGGATCCCACCTACACATGCACCGGAGGATAATCCTGTCTTCCAAGACCAGAATCTCACTCCATTGGTGGCTGCACAGTTCTCACCTCCTAGAGGGGCGATGGTTCGGGATCCAGGACTGGATCCTAGGGACCACAGATGCAACCCTCCGAGGCTGGGGAGCAGTCACACAGGGGGAAAACGTCCAAGGAAGATGGTCAAGTCA
>NW_026969926.1:0-19746 GCF_028390025.1 Pseudophryne corroboree
TTTCCTGGTGTCAACCTGTATTATTTCCGTAGATATTGAAATGAGGATGCATCTTGCTGCCTTTCCAATGAAGCAAGTTTAATTTAGTAATAGGTGAAAAACCATCCCTACAAATATGTTAATCAGATACCTGGCTTTGTGGACTCTTTTCAGAGAACAAATTAGTTAGCATAAAAATAAAGCCAGAAAATGAAGAGCTGTTTAATCACTCAATTGGATTTTTCTGCCAGCATATTTCTTTTTCTCTGCAACCCACTGCTAAATTGTGCTTCCTAGCTGTTTTTATAAAATCACTGAATCAAATCTAACTCTGATTACATCAGAGAAGGCCAGGTACCCTACACCATAACAGGGGGTTTGAAATTTTGACTTGTCTACTTAAAGATCACCAAAATCTGATAACAAGGTCAATTAAGTCCCTGGGTGGGATTGAACCACCAACCTTTTGGTTAATAGCCTTACACACTAACTGATTGCGCCACAGCGACACTTTGCAAAAGTATATACTGACAAAGGCTAATAAGCATTCATCTAGAACGATTCCTAGAAACATTTTAAAAAGTCAATAATGTGGAGAGTTTTTGTAAGATGTTTCTTCCATCAACCAATGAAGAAACACATTGGTACTTTCCCATGATGAGTGAGTGCTTTAGGATCTCTTGCACTTACATGTGCAGCAGAGTACTGTAATGGAAGCATGCTGGGTCCATAACCCAGAGGTAGGCAGATTGAAACTATCCTCTGCTATATGCATTTTTTTTGTTAATTAAAGTAATCCAAAACTGGGATTGATATTTTTGCTCTTTTATTTTTACTTAAAGTACAATAACTTTTACCATTTTAATTTGTTTTAATAGTATATTGACAGTATTGTTTTCTTTCAAAAATCCAATTAATTTTCTTTACCCGATTATTAAAATGGTAATTGACAAAAACAAACTACATTGTCACCAGAAGAGCAATACAAAATGTACAAGTGATATATTAAAATCATCTTTCCAGCTTGAATTTCAATGATGCATTGGGGCAACGATTTTGTGAGAAACATCTTCACCCTTAAATAAAGATTTTCTTAATTCCTTACCTGTGTGCTAATTAGATATCACCATGTTTTCACATTAAACAGACTTCCACATGAGAAAACAGCAAAGATGCAGTGGCGTTAATGTTTCCTGGTGTCAACCTGTATTATTTCCGTAGATATTGAAATGAGGATGCATCTTGCTGCCTTTCCAATGAAGCAAGTTTAATTTAGTAATAGGTGAAAAACCATCCCTACAAAGATGTTAATCAGATACTTGGCTTTGTGGACACTTTTCAGAGTACAAATTTGTTATCATAAAAATAAAGCCAGAAAATGAAGAGCTGTTTAATCACTCAATTGGATTTTTCTGCCAGCATTTTTCTTTTTCTCTGCAACCCACTGCTAAATTGTGCTTCCTAGCTGATTTTTTATAAAATCACTTAATCAAATCTAACTCTGATTACATCAGAGAAGGCCAGGTACCCTACACCATAAGAGGGGGTTTGCAATTTTGACTTGTCTACTTAAATATCACCAAAATCTGATCACAAGGTCAATTACGTCCCTGGGTGGGATTGAACCACCAACGTTTTGATTAATAGCTGAACACACTAACCGATTGCGCCACAGAGACACTTTGCAAAAAGTCCATACTGACAAAGACTAATAAGCATTCATTAGAACGTTTCCTAGAAAAACTTTAAAAAGTCAATAATCTGGAGAGTTTTTGTAAGATGTTTCTTCCAGCAACCAATGAAGAAACACATTGGTACTTTTGCATGATGAGTGAGTGCTTCAGGATCTCTTGCACTTACATGTGCAGCAGAGTACTGCAATGGAAGCATGCTGGGCCCATAACCCAGAGGTAGGCAGATTGAAACTATCCTTTGCTATATGCATTTTTTTTTTGTTCATTAAAGTAATCCAAAACTGGGATTGATATTTTAGCTTTTATTTTTACTTAAAGTACAATAACTTTTACCATTTTAATTTGTTTTAATAGTATATTGACAGTATTGTTTTCTTTCAAAAATCCACTTAATTTTCTTTACCCTATTATTAAAATGGTAATTGACAAAAACAAACTACATTGTCACCAGAAGAGCAATACAAAATGTACAAGTGATATATTAAAATCATCTTTCCAGCTTGAATTTCAATGATGCATTGGGGCAACGATTTTGTGAGAAACATCTTCACCCTTAAATAAAGATTTTCTTAATTCCTTACCTGTGTGCTAATTAGATATCACCTTGTTTTCACATTAAACAGACTTCCACATGAGAAAACAGCAAAGATGCAGTGGCGTTAATGTTTCCTGGTGTCAACCTGAATTATTTCCGTAGATATTGAAATGAGGATGCATCTTGCTGCCTTTCCAATGAAGCAAGTTTAATTTAGTAATAGGTGAAAAACCATCCCTACAAAGATGTTAATCAGATACTTGGCTTTGTGGACACTTTTCAGAGAACAAATTTGTTATCATAAAAATAAAGCCAGAAAATGAAGAGCTGTTTAATCACTCAATTGGATTTTTCTGCCAGCATTTTTCTTTTTCTCTGCAACCCACTGCTAAATTGTGCTTCCTAGCTGTTTTTTTATAAAATCACTTAATCAAATCTGATTACATCAGAGAAGGCCAGGTACCCTACACCATAAGAGGGGGTTTGCAATTTTGACTTGTCTACTTAAATATCACCAAAATCTGATTACAAGGTCAATTACGTCCCTGGGTGGGATTGAACCACCAACCTTTTGATTCATAGCTGAACACACTATCCGATTGCGCCACAGAGACACTTTGCGAAAAGTACATACTGACAAAGATTAATAAGCATTCATCTAGAACGTTTCCTAGAAAAACTTTAAAAAGTCAATAATCTGGAGAGTTTTTGTAAGATGTTTCTTCCAGCAACCAATGAAGAAACACATTGGTACTTTCGCATGATGAGTGAGTGCTTCAGGATCTCTTGCACTTACATGTGCAGCAGAGTACTGCAATGGAAGCATGCTGGGCCCATAACCCAGAGGTAGGCAGATTGAAACTATCCTTTGCTATATGCATTTTTTTTTTGTTCATTAAAGTAATCCAAAACTGGGGTTGATATTTTAGCTTTTATTTTTACTTAAAGTACAATAACTTTTACCATTTTAATTTGTTTTAGTGCAAATGGCATATCAGCAGTCAGCACTAACTGGTGACATGCCATTTGTACAAGTAAGCCATGTGTGACTAATATATAAACATACTTTATTAAATAACACCTCAAACTATCATACCCAGGATTCAAACCTATAACCTGTTGAATTCTAATCAAACACCCTACCCATGGAGCTACTTGATCCTGCATCTTTTCTAACCTCCAAAAACAGATTCAGTTGCATTTTCCAGCGTGTTTTGTTTGCGCCTTTGCAAATGTCTTACATCGACAAACTTATTTAGTACTATTTTGCAAATAGGGTTACATTGTCGCAACATTGTGTTCCCTAATTGCTTGATTTTTTAAATGCAACAATGCAGACACCTGATAATTGCTCTGTGGAGTCTTATTTTGTGTTTTGTGTTTAGTCTTTAGATCTGAATTTGAATGTACTTGTGAACTAACTTAATTTCCTACTTCTAAATTCATTCCTAAATTCACTACTTACATGAATCCTGTAGTTGGGCATTTTGGGACTTCGATTGTGGGCATTGTTTTGTGTCCAGACCAGCAGCAGGTGGTGTGCATTTGCTGGAAAGGCATCGAAGACCTCCGATATGCTGCATCTCCTGATGTGTGTCTCCCTCAAGTGGCTGTCAGCAAATGCCTGCTAGACACCCCATTCCAAGCTGATTGTGACATCATGGAACATGCATCATAGAACAGGCATGCTAAAACATGGGTCTTCAACCTGCGACCCTCCAGCTGCTGTGGAACTACACATCCCAGCATGCCCTGCCTCAGTTTTAGCATACCTTAATAGCAAAACTGTGGCAGGGCATGCTGGGATGTGTAGTTTCACAGCAGCTGGAGGGCCACAGGATGAAGACCCATGTGCTAGAGCCAAGCCGCAGGTACATTGAATGCTAGCAAGCTGAATATTTAAATCCTTTTTGTTCCGCAGCATTCCAATGCGGAAGATTCCATGGAACCAGAGATCCTTCCATTGAGAAGGACATGCTGCCTGGATGACTACACTGTGCAAATTAAATCACGGAGCCAGTTGGCTTGTGGGTGGCTCTGGTGACTGGGTGGTTGGGTGGGTGGTGTGTCGGAAGTGGAGCGCATGCAAATGATTGTGTATCATCCAGCTAGTGAGAGAGAAAACTCATGCAGGAGTGTGCCTGCTTGTCAGTGGGTTATGCACCTTGCCAGACGTTAAATCTACATAGAGCAGCTGGAGGGGACAAGAGCAGGTTTGCAAAATATAGATAGAAGAGCATATATGCTGGCGCATTCTCCATGATTGTGTCAGCTTATGTTTTGGTGCACTGCACTTTCCTCCACTAAGTTTTAGCCATTTTTGTTAAGCTCAAGTGTAGTTGCTTCTCGGCCTTTTGGCTGTGATCTTGTATCGTGGTTGAAGGGTCTGCTGGAGGGAGGGATTGTTTTCTTCATTGGCGAAAGACCAAAGATATTCCAGGATGGAAGGCTTGGGAACACTATCTGTTTTTCAGTTGTGGAAGAGCACAGAGGTCGGATTGGACTACATTCTATAGTAAAGGATATCTTTCTATTTATTGACCCTCCCCTTATATGTGTCTGTGTTACAATAAAGCTTCGGTTTTGTGAATCCCTCACCCTCTTACACTCCACACCCATAGCCTTATTAACTGTTGTATTATTGTATAGTTTAAATGTATAGTGCAGTTCATGATTTATAGTGTAGACTGGCCTGTGCTGTAGTTCTTGAACTGTACTATACCGTCAGCATTTGTATTGTGTTTTGGCTGTGCTGCAACACTGTATTTATGTGTGCAATGTTTATGTATGTTTTTTTTTATGTCAATAAAGACTGCTTTTTCAAGCCAATATCTGAAAACAATCAATGTTTATCTTTGATGGCAATAAAAGTGGTATGATATTTGATGCTTTTGAAATCCAATATCTGATATGTCCCCTATCTGGGAACCATATATTAAATGGCTTTTCAGAAAAGGGAGATGGGAGAAGAGCTTTCAGTACTTGTAGGACCGATGCACATAAAGAAGCAAAAAAACATACATAAACATTACACACATAAGTACCGCGTTGCGGCACAGCCAAAACACAATAGAAATGCTGACGGTATAGTACAGTTCAAGAACTACAGCACAGGCCAGCCTACACTATAAATCATGAACTGCACTATACATTTAAACTGTACAATAATACAACAGTTAATAAGGCTATGGGTGTGGAGTGTAAGAGGGTGAGGGAATCACAAGCCCGAAGCTTTATTGAAAGACTGACACATATAAGGGGAGGATTAATAAATAGAAAGACATCCTTTACTATAGAATGTAGTCCAATCCGGTCTTTCAACTCTTCCACAATTGAAAAACGGATAGTGTTCCCAAGCCTTCCATCCTGGAATATCTTTGGTCTTTCGCCAATGAAGAAAGCAATCCCTCCCTCCAGCAGACCCTTCAACCACAATACAAGATCACAGCCAAAAGGCCGAGAAGCAACTACACTTGAGCTTAACAAAAATGGCTAAAACTTAGTGGAGGAAAGTGCAGTGCACCAAAACATAAGCTGACACAATCATGGAGAATGCGCCAGCATATATGCTCTTCTATCTATATTTTGCAAACATGCTCTTGTCCCCTCCAGCTGCTCTATGTAGATTTAACGTCTGGCAAGGTGCATAACCCACTGACAAGCAGGCACACTCCTGCATGAGTTTTCACTCTCACTAGCTGGATGATACACAATCATTTGCATGTGCTCCACCTCCGACACACCACCCACCCAACCACCCAGTCACCAGAGCCACCCACAAACCAACTGGCTCCGTGATTTAATTTGCACAGTGTAGTCATCCAGGCAGCATGCCCTTCTCAATGGAAGGATCTCTGGTTCCATGGAATCTTCCGCATTGGAATGCTGCGGAACAAAAAGGATTTAAATATTCAGCTTGCTAGCATTCAATGTACCTGCGGCTTGGCTCTAGCACATGGGTCTTCATCCTGTGGCCCTCCAGCTGCTGTGAAACTACACATCCCAGCATGCCCTGCCACAGTTTTGCTATAAGGTATGCTAAAACTGAGGCAGGGCATGCTGGGATGTGTAGTTCCACAGCAGCTGGAGGGTCGCAGGTTGAAGACCCATGTTTTAGCATGCCTGTTCTATGATGCATGTTCCGTGATGTCACAATCAGCTTGGAATGGGGTGTCTAGCAGGCATTTGCTGACAGCCACTTGAGGGAGACACACATCAGGAGATGCAGCATATCGGAGGTCTTCGATGCCTTTCCAGCAAATGCACACCACCTGCTGCTGGTCTGGACACAAAACAATGCCCACAATCGAAGTCCCAAAATGCCCAACTACAGGATTCATGTAAGTAGTGAATTTAGGAATGAATTTAGAAGTAGGAAATTAAGTTAGTTCACAAGTACATTCAAATTCAGATCTAAAGTCTAGGTAGGCCTCACGTCCTGGCAGCCGCCAGCATTTAAAAATGCCTTGATTAGAGGTACGGAATTAAATGTAGATAAGAAGTAGACACAAAATAAGACTCCGCAGAGCAGTTATCAGGTGTTTTTATCAATTGTTGCATTTAAAAAATCAAGCAATTAGGGAACACAATGTTGCAACAATGTAACCCTATTTGCAAAATAGTACTAAATAAGTTTGTCGATGTAAGACATTTGCAAAGGCGCATCCAAAACACGCTGGAAAATGCTACTGAATCTGTTTTTGGAGGCTAGAATAGGAAATGTGCATCGGTCCTACAAGTACTGAAAGCTCTTCTCCCATCTCCCTTTTCTGAAAAGCCATTTAATATATGGTTCCCAGATAGGGGACATATCAGATATTGCCTTTCAAAAGCAGCAAATATCATACCACTTCTATTGCCATCAAAGATAAACATTGATTGTTTTCAGATATTGGATTGAAAAAGCAGTCTTTATTGACATAAAGAAGCAAAAAAACATACATAAACATTACACACATAAGTACTGTGTTGCAGCACAGCCAAAACACAATACAAATGCTGTCGGTATAGTACAGTTCAAGAACTACAGCACAGGTCAGCCTACACTATAAATCATGAACTGCACTATACATTTAAACAATACAATAGTTAATAAGGCTATGGGTGTGGAGTGTAAGAGGGTGACGGAATCACAAGCCCAAAGCTTTATTGAAAGACAGACACATATAAAGGGAGGATTAATAAATACAAAGATACCCTTTACTATAGAATGTAGTCCAATCCGGTCTTTCAACTCTTCCACAACTGAAAAACGGATAGTGTTCCCAAGCCTTCCATCCTGGAATATCTTCAGTCTCTCGCCAATGAAGAAAACAATCCCTCCAGCAGACTCTTCAACCACAATACAATATCACAGCCAAAAGAGCGAGAAGCAACTACACTTGCGTTTAAACAAAATGGCTAAAACTTAGTGGAGGAAAGTGCAGTGCACCAAAACATAAGCTGACACAATCATGGAGAATGCGCCAGCATATATGCTCTTCTGTCTATATTTTCCAAACCTGCTCTTGTCCCCTCCAGTTGCTCCATGTAGATTTGACGTCTGGCAAGGTGCATAACTCACTGACAAGCAGGCACACTCCTGCATGAGTTTTCTCTCTCACTAGCTGGATGATACACATTCATTTTCATGTGCTCCACCTCCGACACACCGCCCACCTAACCACCCAGTAACCAGAGCCACCCACAAGCCAACTGGCTCCGTGATTTAATTTGCACAGTGCAGTCATCCAGGCAGCATGTCCTTCTCAATGGAATAATCTCTGGTTCCATGGAATCTTCCACATTGGAATGCTGCGGAACAAAAAGGATTTAAACGTTCAGCTTGCTAGCATTCAATGTACCTGCGGTTTGGTTCTAGCACATGGGTCTTCATCCTGTGGCCCTCCAGCTGCTGTGAAACTACACATCCCAGCATGCCCTGCCACAGTTTTGCTATTAAGGTATGCTAAAACTGAGGCAGGGCATGCTGGGATATGTAGTTCCACAGCAGCTGGAGGGTCGCAGGTTGAAGACCCATGTTCTAGCATGCCTGTTCTATGATGCATGTTCCGTGATGTCACAATCAGCTTGGAATGGGGTGTCTAGCATGCATTTGCTGACTGCCACTTGAGGCAGACACACATCAGGAGATGCAGCATATCGGAGGTCTTCGATGCCTTTCCAGCAAATGCACACCACCAGCTGCTGGTCTGGACACAAAACAATGCCCACAATTGAAGGCTCAAAATGCCCAACTACAGGATTAATGTAAGTAGTGAATTTAGGAATGAGTTTAGAAGTAGGAAATTAAGTTAGTTCACAAGTACATTCAAATTCAGATCTAAAGTCTAGGTAGGCCTCACGTCCTGGCAGCACCCAGCATTTAAAAATGCCTTGATTATAGGTAGGGAATTAAATGTAGATAAGAAGTAGACACAAAAGAAGACTCCACAGAGCAATTATCAGGTGTCTTTATCAATTTTTGCATTTAAAAAATCAAGCAATTAGGGAACACAATGTTGCGACAATGTAACCCTATTTGCAAAATAGTACTAAATAAGTTTGTCGATGTAAGACATTTGCAAAGGCGCAAACAAAACACGCTGGAAAATGCAACTGAATCTGTTTTTGGAGGTTAGAATAGATGCAGGATCAAGTAGCTCAATGGGTAGGGTGTTTGATTAGAATTTAACAGGTTATAGGTTTGAATCCTGGGTATGATAGTTTGAGGTGTTATTTAATAAAGTATGTTTATATATTAGTCACACATGGCTTACTTGTACAAATGGCATGTCACCAGTTAGTGCTGACTGCTGATATGCCATTTACACAAACATGCCATGTGTGACTGTATATGCATTTAAGGAGGGCACCCCTGCAATACCACAAACCATTGAGTGTCAAGTATACTAGATATATCTTCATATCTCATGTGCTTTCTCTGAGATCAATCTTGTTATGCCCCTTCCCCACAAGGCATGCGCCTTTTGTCCATATTGCAAAAATGGGGGGGAGGGCATATAATTCTCTGTCACAGGGCACCAAAAAGTCTAGTTATGGCTCTGGTATGCATTATGTAATCTGGCAGACCATCTCTCCAACACTGGCTGGTTGGAATAGAAATCCGGTTATCTATGTGAGCAAATGACCATCAACGATTTACTCTCAAACACTAAAAAATGGACAAAAATGGTCCCCTAAACAAATTGGTTAAATTTTGGGTTTAACCAATTTGTGTAATGACCATTTTTGACCACTTTTCTAGTGTTTGGGAGCAAATGGTTAATTGACATTTGCTCCTATACATTACCAGATTTTCATTCCATCCATCCAGACTGGATAGATAGCCTGACAGATAATTGTGTAGTGTACGCCCAGGATAACTGTTAGTCATGCTTTATTTTATGGCGGCACATAAATGGGTGGACAGATCCAGGGCAAGCACTGCCCACTCATGCATAGTTGTCAACTGATGTGAAGTTCCAGGGGGCAATCTCAGTTATAAAGAGAAGTATCTGGAAATTGTCCCTAGTTAAAAAAAAAAAATTTGATCAACTCCATTTATTTAGTATGATATCCCAGGTGATAAGATGCCGGCAGTCAGAACAACATACTTTATTAAATAACACATCTCAAACTACCATACCCAGGATTCAAACCTATAACCTGTTGAATTCTAATCAAACACCCTACCTATTGAGCTATTTGATCCTGCATAAAAATTGTGAACATTATATGAAGCTATTGGTACTTTGCAAAAAAAAAGAATCAGCATTACAACGCAGCAGATCCATGCAGTTTGCAGCCACACACTACATGTATCTGCTCAGCCACAATGCTGATTGTTTCTTCACAAAGTACAAGGTGAGCTCCAAACAGAATTCTCTAGCTTAGAATTATACCTTTCTTTGCCAAACCTAGAAGTCGGGCCCCCCACCCTGGGATCCCCCAGAGGGAGGCCTGCACCGTCATGCGGCAGGCTTGTCCGTTTTGGAAGCAGGCTGATGGGCAGCCCAGGATTGCTTCAGTCTGGGCTTGGCAGGTCTGGAAACATGAGCTTGCTTTGGGTATGCCTGACCTTGGGTACGCTTTACCTGGAGGATGAAAGGGCCAAGAAAAGTACTTTTAGCCTTCTGCGTGGTAGGAGTCATACTAGGTAGGCAAGCTGTTTTAGCAGTAGCCAGATCAGCTACAATCTTATTGAGGTCTTCTCCAAAAGGAGATTCAACTGAGGCAGCACAAGGGAACTCTCATCTGGGGACAACAACTGCAGGGAGAACACATATTTTCAGATGAACATGGTAGGGCAGAAGGCTGCCTAATACTGAAGCACCCCCAAACAACAAATCAAATGCAACTTACTTGACAGAGATGTGCCTGAGCAACGGCCCTCCCCAGCCCTATCCCAAATCATACTTATTTTGCATAGGAGATACCATGGTCATGAAGATTGTTCTCCCAGGGTTAGGTTCATTCATTGCATTCTGGGTATGCTGACCCCTGTGATTTCCCCAAATGTGGGAAACTCGACTGCATTATTTGTGGTAGTGGGGGACTGTGCTTGTGCTTTCCTCTGGTCAGCTCTGGTAAAAGTCAGATTTCTTTGTCTCAGATCTTCCTCTAGCCTTGTTCTTCTTTCGAGAGTTCCCTTGTGCTGCCTCAGTTGGATCTCCTTCACTTGACAGGGGGGTGCCCGAGCAGCGACCCTCCCCAGCTCTAGCCCAACTCCTACTTAGTTGCCAGGTGAGATACTATGATCATGAAGTTGCTTCTCCAAGGGCAAGGCTCACCCATTGCACTCTGGGTGTGCTGCCCCTGCGATTTCCCCAAATGTGGGAAACTTGACTGCATAATTTGTGTTTCCCCTGGTCGGCTCTCATATAATTCAGATCTCTTTGTCTCAGGTCTCTCTCCAGCCTAGTTTGCTGTCTGTTTCCACTTCTTTTTTCTTGAGCCCCTCCCTTCTATACCCTTGTGCACTATCCTGACTTCTGCTCCCGTCTGCTTACTTTGTGCCTTCCAATGTACAATGCAAACTACGGGTAGTGCTGCAGGGCCCACACCCTTTTACTTGCTTTACAGAGCAGCTCTGGAGCTGTTACAGTGCCCAGCTGCTGCAAGAAATCAGCTTGAATGCTTCAGGGGCTGGGGAATGGCCAACATGAGCCCCACACCGAAGGAGGGTGGGGGTGCTTAATGCGAACTAGGGGTCATCCAAGCACCACAAAAGGCCTCCATGCCCTGCACGCTCCTTTTCTCTTTTCATATGCAGACGAGGGTTGAAGCCAACTTTGACCCACTGCTTGGATGACATCACCATATTCAAATCCATCTGCTGCAGGCCATCCCCCAGGAATGCTTGCACTAGTTGTTGCATTTGGTTTGTTGTTTGGGGGTGCTTCAGTATTAGGCAGCCTTCTGCCACCCCATGTTCATCTGAAAATATGTGTTCTCCCTGCAGTTGTTGTCCCCAGATGAGAGTTCCCTTGTGCTGCCTCAGTTGAATCTCCTTTACTTGACAGAGATGTGCCTGAGCAGCGGCCCTCCCCAGCCCTATCCCAAATCAAAAAAACACAAAAACTACCCACACAGGTGTGACCCTCTGTAGGAAATCAGTAGCGCTGTCCCCACCATTTATCGGAGATAATCAATAAATAATTAAAAAATGGCTAATTACTATTAAATTTTAAAACATATAAATCATATTTTATTAACATATATTGCTGCAGCAAAATTGACATACATAAAAATGCATATTGTGTATAGTGGATGCCTTTAATGTAAATGCTCCACATACACAAATGTATATACTTAATTACGTTTATTCTCTGAGGCTTGGATTTTAATAAGCTGACTTCAAAATGTCCACATAGATTAATGATAGACCAATGAGCTCGGCATTTACGGACACTGCTTGCATGAGTATGTCCTTAATTAATTAATGTCCCGAAAAAGATGTGTGCACACATATATCACTTTGAATGGATAGTTACCATGGGCGATAAGTTTTTCATTCACCTCTTTAGAACAGTCTGTTTAGGACCGTCCCAATTGGAAAGACTCCCTCTGCTGGTGCTTGTCCATTTACTGCAGAATATCTGGAGACAATATCCACGGGAATCCGTCCACAGTGCTCCGGCTCCCTCTGCTGGTGGCTAACCGCAATTGCAGGTGGACTGGCTGTTTTGTCGTAGCCAGAAGCCGGTGATCGTGTAAAACAAGCAGGAGGTGATAGTCACTGCCAGTAGGTCCTTCGAAAACGCGTTTCTCCGCCTTCCCAGTGCGTTCAGCGGCTTCCTCAGTTCGAATGACCATCATCCCAATGAACACTTTATATAGCCCCACTTATTTGAAATTCCCGCGGCCATTCGCGCATGCGCACTCAAACGTGCGTTCCAAGCCTCAGTCTCATTACAAACTTTAAATAGACTCCAGCGGCCATTTTAGCTGGTTAAAACACACGATCCAAGCCTCATTATCACACCCGGAAGTTGCATCCATCGTTCTTATTAACAATATCAGAATCAAGCCTCGTTTTAAAACATAATTATCTACAACTTCATATTCAATTATACTGAACTCTAATGCAATTTGCTCAACAAGATTACGTCACTTAGTTTAATCATAATTAATTTATCATGATTACAAGTAATCCATGTCTTATTTGACAACATCAGTACAAATATGACCGTATTTAAGAACAATATTAATACTAGTCAACACATCCTATTTTATTAGCACAGGTGATAAATATATTAAATATACTGCTCAACAGTATCATTACTCGGAAATAAAAGGGGACTAATTTTGATTATAATTTGTACTTTATAATTTATAATTTAGATCCCCACACGCCATCTTGTGGTTCAAATACATAATTACATTAAGATCGAAAATGACATCATTATAACAAATACTTTTGTTAAGGAGGTAGATCAAAACCGATATTTACATTACAAAAGTAGTCATTTACAACGATGGAAGGATAATATACCGAAGGGCCAGTTCCTTCGGATAAAAAGGAATTGTTCCACCAAAGAAGGAGCAAGAGAACAAATGGAATCTCTCTATGGGGCGTTTCTTACGCAGGGGTATCCAATATCTGTTCTTGACCAGGCTTGGAAGGAGGTGGAAAATGTGGAAAGAGACCATTTATTGGATACCACCAGCAAAAATACTAGAAAGAAAAATAACAAAATGACGGATAGGACAACAATGTTTGTAACTAAGTATAATACTAGTGCATACAAGATCAAGAGGATAATTAAGAAGAACTTTTCTATTCTCAAGTTGGATGAGATGTTGAACTCCAATGTAGTCCTTAGTGAACAGGTAATATTTCGGAAGTCAGATAGTCTGAAGTCCGCACTAGCTCCAAGTTTTTTTAGGAGACCTGGGGAAAAATCCATGGCTCCAGATGCCCAAGGGGGACAAATAGATACATGGATACCCAAACCGCCATTAGGGTTCCATAAGTGTGGTAGACTAAACTGTACAACATGCAAACACACAAAAAAGAAAACCACACAATTTGTCTCATCTGTATCGGGAGAGAAATTCAATATAAAAAGTTTTCTGAATTGTAGATCCATGTATGTTATCTACGTCTTACAGTGTGGTTGTGGAGCACAGTACGTGGGGCGCACCACTCGGGCACTTCACGTTAGGTTCATGGAGCATAAAAGACAGATAGATAAAAAAGTAGGAAACACCTACCTATACCGCCATATTTTGGAATGCAATGGAGGGAAAAGTGATAATCTACAAATCATGGCAATTGAACAAGTGGCGGTAACCAGTAGAGGAGGTGATAGGTATAAAAGGTTATGTAAGAAAGAGGCTTTCTGGATCTTTAGCCTAAAAACCTTGATCCCGCAGGGTCTGAATGATACGGTTGAGTTAAATAAAATCTAAGTTCAAATGTTTAATATTTATAATATAAATATTTGATTTTTATAAATATCATTCTTGACATATAATATATGGGGGGGTGGGATAGGATATGGTTCCTTATGATGCTGGATTAAGGAGATGGAGATAACAGGATTATGTATAACAATACGAAGGGGTGTAATTATGTATTTGAACCACAAGATGGCGTGTGGGGATCTAAATTATAAATTATAAAGTACAAATTATAATCAAAATTAGTCCCCTTTTATTTCCGAGTAATGATACTGTTGAGCAGTATATTTAATATATTTATCACCTGTGCTAATAAAATAGGATGTGTTGACTAGTATTAATATTGTTCTTAAATACGGTCATATTTGTACTGATGTTGTCAAATAAGACATGGATTACTTGTAATCATGATAAATTAATTATGATTAAACTAAGTGACGTAATCTTGTTGAGCAAATTGCATTAGAGTTCAGTATAATTGAATATGAAGTTGTAGATAATTATGTTTTAAAACGAGGCTTGATTCTGATATTGTTAATAAGAACGATGGATGCAACTTCCGGGTGTGATAATGAGGCTTGGATCGTGTGTTTTAACCAGCTAAAATGGCCGCTGGAGTCTATTTAAAGTTTGTAATGAGACTGAGGCTTGGAACGCACGTTTGAGTGCGCATGCGCGAATGGCCGCGGGAATTTCAAATAAGTGGGGCTATATAAAGTGTTCATTGGGATGATGGTCATTCGAACTGAGGAAGCCGCTGAACGCACTGGGAAGGCGGAGAAACGCGTTTTCGAAGGACCTACTGGCAGTGACTATCACCTCCTGCTTGTTTTACACGATCACCGGCTTCTGGCTACGACAAAACAGCCAGTCCACCTGCAATTGCGGTTAGCCACCAGCAGAGGGAGCCGGAGCACTGTGGACGGATTCCCGTGGATATTGTCTCCAGATATTCTGCAGTAAATGGACAAGCACCAGCAGAGGGAGTCTTTCCAATTGGGACGGTCCTAAACAGACTGTTCTAAAGAGGTGAATGAAAAACTTATCGCCCATGGTAACTATCCATTCAAAGTGATATATGTGTGCACACATCTTTTTCGGGACATTAATTAATTAAGGACATACTCATGCAAGCAGTGTCCGTAAATGCCGAGCTCATTGGTCTATCATTAATCTATGTGGACATTTTGAAGTCAGCTTATTAAAATCCAAGCCTCAGAGAATAAACGTAATTAAGTATATACATTTGTGTATGTGGAGCATTTACATTAAAGGCATCCACTATACACAATATGCATTTTTATGTATGTCAATTTTGCTGCAGCAATATATGTTAATAAAATATGATTTATATGTTTTAAAATTTAATAGTAATTAGCCATTTTTTAATTATTTATTGATTATCTCCGATAAATGGTGGGGACAGCGCTACTGATTTCCTACAGAGGGTCACACCTGTGTGGGTAGTTTTTGTGTTTTTTTGTTCAATATAGGGATTGCAATTATCCCTGTATCAGGAGCAGCAGTCTCCGCCATTGTCTAAAATCTCCTTGATCCAGCGGGTACTGGCGCCGGAGAGTGTATACTTCTGTCCACACAAGGTTGGTGTGTGGGCGGTTGTGTACACATCCAGTATCATTTATTCTTTGATTTGATTGTCTTAGGTAATTGCATCTCGGGCAGCAGGTAACTTGGGGAACCATTGATCTGGCAGCGCTTAAGTGCATAGCTGAACGATTGGAAAGACGCAATGTGTATTTAAGAGGGGGGGAAGATATACAAATTATGGAGAGGGATGAGAATTTGGAGGATATGCATGGTTTATTCAATAGACTAGAAAATCTATGTATAGAGGAAACAAGGCACTGGTGGGACCAGGTGTCCTTACAGAAATATTTAGATCAAGGTTTGATACCCAGGGGATTGAGGATTTTAAAGACCTCTACGTTTAAAGAGGACAAGCAGTTTTCAGAGGAATGGAATAAATTACTAGATAATTGTTCCATAAACCTTATGAAATTGCTTGTCAGATTTAGGGAAGACAAAGTTAGTGTGATACAGAAGGAAATTGAAAAGACCCAGGATTTGTTGAAATCTTTTTCTGAAGACAAAGGATTCAATGAAAGAGATCTGAGAGTAAATCGTAAGGTGGAGGATTTTGAAAAAACCTTAGTCTTCAGAAAAAACAACAAACTAAATCGGGATAAATTAGACTATCAAAAGGGAGAGGTTCACACTTACAATAGAAGGAGGGACAACATCTATGACCAAAAACCCTCTAAAAGGGAATTAGGACCCAGACAAAATCTTGAACATAGATTAGGTCATTACAGGGGACCAAGAACCCCAATTGATCGGAGAGATTCCAGGAGTTTTAGGAATCAGGATGAGGGGAATTGGGAACCAAATACCTATAGGAATAGGCATGATAATTTATTCCAACAAAATAGTGTCAAATCCCCAGCCCCATATTCCAAGTGGAGTAGAAGAGACTCTGGAAGGGATGATTGGGTAGATATGGGAGGGAAGAATAGGCAACAGTCGAACACCCATGGTGGCACAAATAATTTTTTGGAGGACAGCCACAGATTCCAAAACCGTCCACAAAGAAAGTACGAAGGAACAGGGTGGTCCGGAAAAAGGCAAAGAGAACAAGAGCCAGAGGAAAGAGAGGAAGAAAGAGTAGGTCAAGTAAAAAACATGAAATTAAAGTGAAGGGAAAAGGGGTTTTTAATTTGTCCTCAAAAAAGTTGGGTCCAGATCAACTGAGATTGCTTGAAAAGGGCTTAAACTTTGCTCCCGCCCAAAAACCCAACTTATTCGATCTATTCGTTGATCTTAATAGATATATCAGAACGCTAAGTAGAAAGCGATATTTCGCGATGAAAAATATGAAGAAAAAAGGTATTGAAGGTAATCCCATTATATTGGATCAGGATGACCAATTAATGGTTGATATATTAGAATCCTTGGCAGATGAATCAACGAATGAGTCGAATAAGGAGGACTATACTAAAATATTTGATGGTAATGGGACAAACAGATTTAAAAATAAGTCTGAGTTTTACCCGCTGACTTATAGAGGGCCCTATATTGAGAGCTTCTATAAGTCAACATTAGAACAATTTAGGGAGATGTGCCAAAAATCAGAGAAACAATCGTTAAAGGATAATTTGAGTACTAAGGAACGATCAGCACTTAAAATCTTGAGGGGGGATCCCTCCTTGACTATTAAACAAGCTGATAAAGGCGGTGGGATTGTGGTAATGGATACAGTGATGTACTTGGCGGAGGCCAATAGACAATTAAACAACGTCCACCTGTATTCAAGACTGACCCACAATCCCACCGCACAGTTTCAAAAGGAATTAAAAATCTTGCTAAATAGGGCAGTGGATTTAGGTGCTATATCCAGAGAAACTCAATGTTTTTTGTTTTCTGATAATCCGGTAATTCCCACGTATTATTGTCTTCCAAAAGTACATAAAACTTTAATTAACCCCCCGGGAAGACCCATTATTGCGGGGGTAGATTCATTGACCAGCAATTTATCTTTTTTTATAGACAGTTTTTTACAGGGTTATGTTGTCAAATTAAAATCACACATTAAGGACACTACACATTTTTTAAATTTAATTAAAAATATTAAATGGCAGTCAACTTATTGTTTTATCACATGTGATGTAGAATCATTATATTCTAACATTGAGCACCAGTTGGGGATTGAGGCAGTGGCATTTTATCTGTTAAGAGACCCTAATATAGGGGAAGAATTGCGGTGGTTGATTTTGGAGAGTATTAGATTTATACTCGAACATAATTATTTTATTTTTGATAAACGATATTATTTACAGACTAGGGGGACGGCCATGGGAACCAGGTTCGCTCCGAGTTTCGACAACCTGTTTATGGGGCGGTTCGAGGAACAACATGTGTGGACCAGTGATCTCGGGGCGAGCCTGGTTCTTTATGGCCGTTTCATTGATGATTTATTTTTCATTTGGGAGGGGAGCACTGAATCAGCAGAAGAATTTGTTGCCAGTTTGAATTGCAATAATTATGGTTTGAAGTTTACGGGGTACTGCCACCCCACACAGGTCACTTTTTTGGATATAGCACTTAAGATCGAAAATGACATCATTATAACAAATACTTTTGTTAAGGAGGTAGATCAAAACCGATATTTACATTACAAAAGTAGTCATTTACAACGATGGAAGGATAATATACCGAAGGGCCAGTTCCTTCGGATAAAAAGGAATTGTTCCACCAAAGAAGGAGCAAGAGAACAAATGGAATCTCTCTATGGGGCGTTTCTTACGCAGGGGTATCCAATATCTGTTCTTGACCAGGCTTGGAAGGAGGTGGAAAATATGGAAAGAGACCATTTATTGGATACCACCAGCAAAAATACTAGAAAGAAAAATAACAAAATGACGGATAGGACAACAATGTTTGTAACTAAGTATAATACTAGTGCATACAAGATCAAGAGGATAATTAAGAAGAACTTTTCTATTCTCAAGTTGGATGAGATGTTGAACTCCAATGTAGTCCTTAGTGAACAGGTAATATTTCGTAAGTCAGATAGTCTGAAGTCCGCACTAGCTCCAAGTTTTTTTAGGAGACCTGGGGAAAAATCCATGGCTCCAGATGCCCAAGGGGGACAAATAGATACATGGATACCCAAACCGCCATTAGGGTTCCATAAGTGTGGTAGACTAAACTGTACAACATGCAAACACACAAAAAAGAAAACCACACAATTTGTCTCATCTGTATCGGGAGAGAAATTCAATATAAAAAGTTTTCTGAATTGTAGATCCATGTATGTTATCTACGTCTTACAGTGTGGTTGTGGAGCACAGTACGTGGGGCGCACCACTCGGGCACTTCACGTTAGGTTCATGGAGCATAAAAGACAGATAGATAAAAAAGTAGGAAACACCTACCTATACCGCCATATTTTGGAATGCAATGGAGGGAAAAGTGATAATCTACAAATCATGGCAATTGAACAAGTGGCGGTAACCAGTAGAGGAGGTGATAGGTATAAAAGGTTATGTAAGAAAGAGGCTTTCTGGATCTTTAGCCTAAAAACCTTGATCCCGCAGGGTCTGAATGATACGGTTGAGTTAAATAAAATCTAAGTTCAAATGTTTAATATTTATAATATAAATATTTGATTTTTATAAATATCATTCTTGACATATAATATATGGGGGGGTGGGATAGGATATGGTTCCTTATGATGCTGGATTAAGGAGATGGAGATAACAGGATTATGTATAACAATACGAAGGGGTGTAATTATGTATTTGAACCACAAGATGGCGTGTGGGGATCTAAATTATAAATTATAAAGTACAAATTATAATCAAAATTAGTCCCCTTTTATTTCCGAGTAATGATACTGTTGAGCAGTATATTTAATATATTTATCACCTGTGCTAATAAAATAGGATGTGTTGACTAGTATTAATATTGTTCTTAAATACGGTCATATTTGTACTGATGTTGTCAAATAAGACATGGATTACTTGTAATCATGATAAATTAATTATGATTAAACTAAGTGACGTAATCTTGTTGAGCAAATTGCATTAGAGTTCAGTATAATTGAATATGAAGTTGTAGATAATTATGTTTTAA